>NC_132976.1:13842500-14142500 GCF_047496725.1 Anoplolepis gracilipes | reverse complement strand
TATTTGATTATTAGTAGTTATTAATGATCAAATAATGAATTAGAAGATTTTATAGGGAAATAAAATATTCAATTATTATAATATCAACTTTAGTTTTAAAGTCTCATAATTAGTTCTTGTTTGTTCAATTATTTGATAATTTATCGTAAGCTTATCTAATTTTGCTGCTTGCAATTGGTAACAATTTTAAACATATTTAATCAAAACTTAATATTTCTATTATAAAAAAAGCTGCAGCTGCAGAAAATTTTTATTTGAAACATCTTTTAAAGAAATCTTTTAATTTTTTTTCAAGAAAACAATCTCTCTCTTTGAGAAAGCTATCCTAAACTAATAGCAACAAACTTATTAATTACTTATTAATAATTAAAATTTATTATTCCATATGTCAACATGTTTTCGTCAAGTGTTTCCGTCAAGTATTTCCGCTTTCAGATATGATATTTTATAAAATAATAACTAATATATATGAAAAAAACTGTTATCTTATTATTTGTAAGAATATATAAATAATAAAATATTGTTATAACTCTATTTATAGTCTGATATTATTATCTGATACGCATACAGTAAGTTTATTTAAACAATTCCTGAACTTTTGTAATTTTGTTAAGACTTATTTGTGTGTGTGCAACTTATTAATCTTATTAAAGTATTTCTTTTTTCTTTCAATATATTGCTTCCAACGCATTTGTCACTCTTGGAAGTAATACTGATTGGCTTTTTTCAAAATCGTGATAAGTTTGTTCGTTAATTTTTCTTAATATTTAGAGCTATCTGAAATTGTTGCCTTTACGATTTTTAGTTTATGAAAAAAGATGAAAATATGATATTAAAATGTCCAAGAGAAAATGTGAGGAGAAAAAAGTTTGAATTGGAAGAACAACTGCTAATTTCTTCATTACAGTAATGCATACATCGCTGTTTATTTGTGATTTTCTTTTAATTAAAATGAAAATTATACTTCTTTGGGAAATCTGCTCACTTGACTTAGTTCTAGCAGACTTTTTTTCCTTCTTTTAAACTAAAAGTCATTTAGAAAGAAAGTCAAGAGTAAGGTCAATTCCAGATGATTCCAGGTTCAAGACATCAAAAATTTGTGCATATAGACTTACACCTTATACGTAATCTCAAAAAAATTTACAAAGACTGTTTTTAGTTAAAAAACTTTTTGAATCTTATTTTATATTTACATACCTTAATGTGAGATATGTAGCTGGTCGCAATAGAGGCAGGCTGTTGTTATTCGTTGTGCACGTTTTCCTTTTCAACTTTCACAAGCACTCATTCCCCTGTTCGATTTTCTTAATCCACTTTTATAAGTAAAAGATCCTTCAGTGTTTAATTATCAGCTCAGTATGGACAAACCATCGTCATTATCTAAAAAAACAAATAATACTGGCAATCATGATAAAATATTTTTACGATACGACAATGATCATGGAGAATGGCCTTTTCGCAGTCAAGAATTATTGTATTTTTCGAATCTTCTAGTAATACACGAATATAAAAATAAATATTAATATTTCATCAAGTATAATTTTAGGAAAGAATATGTATATATATATATATATATATATAAGGAAAAATTGTCTCAGAATTTGCTCAAGAATATGTCATTTTAAAGACATCAGGTTGTTTTGAATCACCCTGTATATTAACTTCATAATTAAACAATCGAAAATATACCGCAGTTTCATTTTAATATAATATAAACCATAATAATATATATACTACATACAACATTATATATATATATATAAAGAAATCTATGTATATATTTATAATTATCAAGAATTGAATATAAAAATTAAAAAATAAAAGATAGATAGATGTTGATAAAATTTAAATGTAATTATCATTTACCTTTGAATTTTTTTATATTTAATACAAAATAATTAAAAATATATAGAATTTTATGTATATATATATATGGGCCATTCCACATCAAATCAGCTATCCCCCTGCTCAAAATTGTATTGAAGTAAATCTAACTTTCATGGTATCAAAATTTAGCTTAAAGCTTCTAGTTTTTAATGCCGTATAGCCTTTTTGAAAAATATCAAGTGATGACCTTGATTTTGCGGGTCAAATAGAAAATGAGCAATATTTTCTAATTCAAATTTTTACTATTCCTTGCAGATGAAGGACAAAAATCATTTTCAATGTATTTTCAATGTAATTTTATCCACTAAATCTAAATCTAAAATTAAAAAAATATATATATACAAGGTGTTTCATTTTTACATATCATTTTTTTACGATTTTTTCAAAAGGTAAAAGTACTATTATTTTTAAGGATGCTTTTTTCTCTTCTCAATACGACATTTCTAGACTATAAACATTAATCAGTTTTCGTATTTTGCACAATTACACATTAGTCAATATCAGTTTTTAATGATTTATTACGAGAAGCTATCTATGTTTATATAGGATTATGACTGTAAGAATTATTTCCCAAATTTATAAATTTATAAAATAAAAAAATTTAATCTTTATTTAAGTTAAATAAAAAAATTTTTTAATTATATTAAAACTTAAACATACAAAATATAAAAATATAAAAATAAAAAAAAAAACTTAATTACTTGGGACTTTGGGAAATAATTAAAAATAATAGCACTTTTATCTTTTGAAAAAATCGTAAAAAAATGATACGTAAAAATGGGACACCTTGTATATATTTTTTTTTTAACTTTAGATTTGGATTTAGTGGATAAAATTACATTGAAAATGATTTTTGTCTTCATCTGCAAGGAATAGTAAAAATTTGAATTAGAAAATATTGCTCATTTCCTATTTGACCCGCAAAATCAAGATCATCACTTGATATTTTTCAAAAAGGCTATACGGCATTAAAAACTAGAAGCTTTAAGCTAAATTTTGGTACCGTAAAAGTTAGACTTACTTCAATACAATTTTGGGCAGGGGATGGCTGATTTGACGTGGAATGAATCATATATAAAGAAATCTATATATTTTTAATTATCAAGAATTGAATATAAAAATTAAAAAATAAAAGATAGTTAAATTTTTGCAATAGACATATATTAACTTCATAATTAAAGAATCGAAAATATATGACAGTTTTATTTTAATTTAATATAAACCATAATAATAAACCACAATAAATACACGCACGCACTCCACACACGCAAGCACGCACGCACGCACGCCGCGCACGCACGCCACGCACCCGACACGCACCCGCACACGCACATGCACACGCACATATATTATTTAAAAATAAATTTTTTACAGAATCATGTTTATGATCAATTAACTTATAAATCGTATCGTGCACGCGCGCGCAATCTAGATGATATGCATGCAACATTCGCATTGCGACAAGTTGACGGTAAAATGCGAGAAACATTAGCATTGGATAACAGAGAATACTCAAGGATATTACAATGCTAAACCTTGGCCTCGTATTCCCATTCAAGCATGTCGTGATCCTTTGCTCTTATGTCTTTATAATCAAACCATAAAAGAGAATTATAAAAATTACATTGTCACCGTTCGACAAGTTTATTACTTTTTAATTATTTTTATTTTACCTTTTTATTGATATACATATTATTTTTTGGAAAATTTTTATAAAATATCTTTTATGAGTTCTGCAATTTTTTTATATTTATATTTTTTATATTTTAAATATAAATATATGTATAATTAAATATAAATATATGTATAATGATATATATATATATATATATATATATATATATATAAATATATATATATATATATCATTATACATATATTTATATTTAAAATATAAAAAATATAAGTATAAAAAATTGCATATATATATACATATATATATATATATATATATATATATACGAATGCAGTGAGAGAGAAAGGGGGGAGAGAGGGGGAAGAGAGAGAGAGAGAGGAAGGGAGGGAGAGGGAGATAAATAGAAAGCTCGTCTATCTAACATTGACGCGTAAGATAGAAGATAACATATACCGAGCATTATACAATTTAATTCTATATGATTTAAAAATATCTAATTATCGAAGATGGTGCTAGGTCGGATCAAACTGTATAAGTAATAAACTTATTGATTATTATTTTTTAAATTTTATTTATACATTACATTCTTGTATTTAACGTATTATGCTTGGCTTATATAACCCTGTTTTTTCTTAATATAAAATGCAAGTAGATTTTTTCGAAAAAAATCTTAATATTGAAACATACGTATATGTATATGTATAAACACACACAATTTAAAAAGTACTAAATATCACAATCTTAATGATAACATATTTTCAAAGTGTGCGTACCATTCGAATAAAAACAGAAATCAAATTTTTTCGAAAATTGTAACAAAGTACAGTTTTATGTATACTTTGTTGTTATGTATACTTAAATCTGTTTTTCTCCACAAAAATAATGATATAAAAAATTTAATTAACTATACAGTATAGATCAAACATTCATATAGGTTCCCTATAAAATCTGTGTATGACATATTAACAGAAAGACTATGCAATAAGAGTATTTGATTTTTACTTTTTGTCTTGTTTTAATCAATGCTGATTACTTTTAGATAATTGTTACAGAAAAAAAAGGAAAATATTCAAAGATGACTAATGTTTTTTCTGTTAATTAGTTTATTTTGTTTTAGAGATCAAATGCTTGGTCTAGATATGCTAAATAAAAATAAAACTTATACACATTAAAAACTTTTATTCTTCATTATATCATATTTTTCAATTAAAATTGTTATATCTAATAACAGGTTGTAGATATCTATATATATTGTATATATGCAAATTATGTATGTATATACACATATGTGTAATGTATGTATTATGTATACATATATGTATATAATAATATAATAATATAAAACAATATATATATATATATATATATATTGTGTGTGTATATATATATATATATATATATATATATATATATTGTATATATTAAACAATATATATACATACACTTCTCTCTCTCTCAAAAGAGACAACAATTTTTTCACAAAAAAAATTATCAAATTTGAAGTGCTGTAACTTTGCGAGAAATGATCCTACTGTAACGAGCAGAAAAGCAAATTAAAGTTTGAAATATCTACTTTGAGATGCTCTTGACAATTGGGCTCATGACAATACGTTCATTAATTTTGAAGTTATGTGACTTTGAAGCGGAATAAGGCAAATAAGGAAATGAAAATCTCTTTAACGAATCACACCGAGTGAGGTAACTTTTCTGCCTTATCAAACTAATTTCACGTGAAAGGCTGTTCCTTTAGCTTTAGATCCGTTTTTTATTTTTCGTCGTATGATTTTTTCTTACCAAGTTATTCCACTTTAAACAAAAAACTTTTTTTAATTTTAATAGGCCATATTAGGAGAACAGATCACATAGGAATAAAACAAAAGTATTTTGAAGCTTAAAGTATCAGCTTTCAAGTAAGTAAGTAGTAAGACTAAATTTCAGATATGATTTCTTTTTGCATGCTGTGGTACACTCTGAATTCAACTCCGAAATTTTAATACGTCGACAATACAAATTAAGATGGCTGCATATAATCTAAAACTCATTCTTTTGGTTGTCCCAGCTTAAGAATAAAAGTTGAAAATGTTCTCTTTCAAATCCACTTTGGTTTTTTAAGATTTTGATTATTTTTAGCAGAAATATTCAACTTTAAAGTTTGAGAGAATTTTAAACAGAATATGCATATAGTAAACGTATTCTTCATTGCACCTACAGCTCAAAAGGTGCGTACGCGTACGTGCGTATGTGTAGTAAAAGAGTACGAAAGAAGGCAATTCTTTGTCTGCGTTGAGATGATGAAAATAAAGAAGAGAGGCTTTGGAGTCGATAAATACTGTGGAAGTGACGAATCACGGGTCCTAATCTCTTCTGATAGAAACAAGTTAATTGATGTTATCAAATCGATGGAATGAACATAATGAACCAATAAATTAATCGGCCAGTTCATTGCATTTAACAATGTTAAACTATATATAAAAAATATTTTAGGATAAATAACATAAAGATATAGTAAATTTTTTTATTAGCGAACACCTTGTTGATGACCTTGACATATACATATTGTAAAGGACACCTTCCTAAGCGAAGTCTATCCTGCCCCCAAAAACCTTAACCTAACTTGTTATGTATTACTTTTATATTGATACCCGTTAATAATTCTGATCTCGCTTTACGTGGAAAATTGAAAACCTTGTAGAATTGTGCAATGATAGATCTTGTTTCGCACAGGGAGTGAGATGCTTTTTGCACAGCTCCATAGTACCCATATAAGTTTTTAACATAAAGCAAAATCAAAATTATTAACGTATACCAATATAATATATGGATAATACGGATTAGGTTAGTTTTTTGGAGTGTGAGTGCAGAGACAACGCCCCTCTTTCGTTCATATTTATACTATTCTATACTAAACGAGATCAAATGAGAGTATCACTGATATCTGAAATCAGATTGTGAAAGTAATATTGTTTATTATACCTTCTTTGTTAATAACTTTAATGGACAAAGGGCGCCAGTTAAAATTTTCACATTACTCAGTATGATAGTCTTGATAACATATACTAAAATTATTTATATCTGGAAATGGTCCATATGTTTAAGATAGTAAGTGTGTAATAACAAGGCGTAAACGAGCCGAATATCCATAATTTAAATTGAGTAATTTAATAAAAATATCAATTGAGCGTACAATAAATTACAAACCAAGAAAGCTCATTAAATCATTAAAAAAACGGTCGTGGCGAAAGTTACTTAAACACAAATTAAACGTTGAGCATAGCGAATAAAACAAAGGTAAATAGAACATTAGATTAACTGGCAAACTATATATTTGTCTGCATAATTATCAAATATTATTTTTAAAATATCTCAAAATCACGTATGTCAAGAATCAAAAGAGAAAATTTCAAAGCATTGTATTACTTAGAAATACCCTTCTACAACAAATGTCAAGGTCAAGGTCAAGATCATTGGCGAAGTATTCGTTAATGTAAACATTTACCACAAATATTGTTTACAAAGTTCTATGATCCGAGAAAACATGATAGACGATGAATGCCAGTACATCAAGATAAACTAATGATTACTGTTACGGTGAATCATTCATTTTGTAACAGTGTTTAAGAGTTAGAATTTACTCTACTTTTGTGATTTTGGATTGCTTAAAAGTCACTTTAAATGTCTATTGAATTTATCTTCTTCTATTTATATTGTCCTATTTAAAAATACACCTACACACATATAAAATAAATCTTAATATAACTCTAAAATAAAATTTTTTGCACGTTATCAATTCATTTATATAAGAGATAATAAAAAAACCTTTTTTCTTATATTTTTGTTTAACAGTTATTTCAAATTTGTGTAAGAACTTTATGTAGTTATTATAATTATTATAGTTATTATAGTTATTAAAATTATATATATAGTAAACACAAAGCAACAGTAATGTAACATCAATGTTATAATTTCTCACTCAACAATATATGTAAATGTTATGTACAAAACATGTTATATTGCAATTACATTGTTGAGTGGGAAATTATAACATTGATGTTACATTACTATTGCTTTGTGTTTACTGGGATAATGCCGGCATATAATAATCTTTAAATGCCCAAACATGTGTATTTGTTGTAATTTTTAGTGCGTGTATGCGTACATACATGCGTGCATAGTAGACACAAGTTCAATAAAGTTTTTTGATATTTTTATTTTTTCTTTATTCTCTCTTATATATATTATTTCTCTCCCCTTCTTCCCTTTCTCTTATTCTCTCCATCTCTCTCTCTTTCCTTTCCTCCCTCTCCCTCCCTACCCTCTCTTCCTTTGCTCCCTCCCTCCCTCTCTCTCTCTCTCTCTCTCTCTCTCTCGCTCTCACTCTTTCTCATTGTTCTTCAATCTTGTTATTATTTGCTCTACCTTGTTTTTTTATATTTTGCTCTCAAGCTGTTTCTCACTCTCTCTCATATTTTTTCCTCTCCTTCATTCTGTTTCGTCATCTTTCGATTATTTCATCTTTTTTTTGTTTTTTTTTGTCTTTTCTGATTCTATTTTACATTTTTTTGCTTTCTCTTGATCTCTCTCTTTTCAATCTCGTTTTTATAACTTTTTTTTGGTTTTTTCCCAAATAATTTGATTAATAATAAAGAATTATTATTAATATTTGTAAGAATTACATTAAAAAATTTAAAAAATACAATTTAAAGTAAATGAGAATTATTATCAAGTTAATTTGCATTAATTTTCTTTTAATTTCTAATTATTTTAATTGTTTTATCTTTATTGATTTGTATACTTTAAGAAATATTTTATCAAAAATACATTTTGTAAGTTTTATAACTGTATTAAACAAATTTATACATATATAGCTAAATACTTACAAAATAATGTCATAACATACAGGGTATCCCATTTTAAAAAATACACTCAAATATCTCCGAAACGATGCGTTAAATGAAAAAATGTTTCAAACAAAAATTGTATGGCTTGAAGGGGGCTATCAGAGGGTGGCAATGATTTGACCTTGGAGAGTCATTTGAAGATCACGTGAAGATCACCTTGAGTGGGACATCTTATATATTTTTGCATATTTTTGTAGCTTACCTCGAAAGCTTTCCAAAACACTATAATAAAATATTTTTTCATAAGTACTTTTTGAGTTATGAGGCTTCAAAATTGCAGTATTTTGATAAAAAATCTTGTCTTGATTGGCGAGATCACGTTTGGATCTTGCCTTGATTAACAATCGGACAATGTAAAATAAGACTATCGAAAAGTGAATACTATTTTACGAGATATTATGTATTTTTATCAAAATACTGCAACTTTGAAGCCTTATAACAAGGTCAAATCATTGTCACCATCTGATAGTCCCCTTCAAGCCAACTTTTGTTTGAAACATTTTTGTATTTAACGTACCCTTTCGAAAATATTTGAGTGTATTATTTAAAATGGACACCATGTATATTGAGTTACTATAAGTTTTTAAGTTGTATTCGTTTATAATATCTTATGCTCAATTTATTGTAGTAATTTTTTTTTTATCAAAATATGTCTTCGTTCATATGTGTTTCGTATATTATTGTCATGAGACTTTTATAGTTCTATTCTTTTAATCCGTAGTGAGTACAGCCGACGAAAGACTTGTTGTATATCCTCGTATCTGTAGGCGTCAGCAAAAAGATATATGTAAGCGAATAAAAGGAATATGGCGGTAAGATGCCCTGTGTGATTAAGCGACATAAATGTTTGTCTGCATGTGATTATATGTCTTAGGATCGAACGTATAGAGTCGAGTTAGTTTTCCTCTCCTCAGAAGATACTTATATATCATATCATCGTAGTGTTGCAAGCAGGTAATACGATAAAATACAAATCAATAATATTTCTCGTATTAGTATCATCCGTACATTGTCGCAAGTTTTCCAATTGATCACGTAGTGAATATGTTTAAATATATTTTATGTATTGCCATGTATACACATATCTTTCCTTTGATGCGACAACAAAATATGGTCTTTATGCTGATCTAGCTAATTGTATATCCGCGCAACTTTTGATATGTGACAATGCGTCCTCATATTGCTATGATGCGGTTATATGATATATAGTATGCTTTATATACATAATATAAAGCATATTTATACAAATATGTATTTGCCTTATAAATAACTTTTACAGATTAATTTTATAATAAATTAGTATGAAAATCAAATTAGTTGTTTTCTCATAAACATTCTCATACTTGCGCAGAAAATTCTGACAAATTATAAGCCTAAGACAGAAAGGAAAATTTATGTAAATACATGTAGTTAAAATATATTAAAGAGCAAATAACACAGTCTTTTATATAAAAAAGACACAGCAGTGTATTAGTATATAAAATAATTAATCGATGGAAACTATGAAACATAAAAAATCCAAATAAATAGTATTGTATTGTATGTACAATATAATAATTTCTGGGATTATAAAAATCATAGAAGTCTGCAATAAAAGCACGTGAATTGATTATACATATATTCAAAAATGAAAAGATGCTTGGAGTCATTATTTTAAATATCAAAAGCAGAATTAGTAAAAGAAATTATAACATTCAAATAAACATAAGGATGAATTAACGAGAATAAAATTTTAAAAATCCAGTAAAGAAATTTTATATAGACATTTACATAACTTAAAGAAAAATTCTTTCAAATTACACAATGTTGATATATATATAAAGAATTTTCAATTTTTTGAAAATAGTTAATTTGTTGGAAGATGTAATAAAAATTTTATCCAAATTGCAATCAACTATGTTAAGTAGTCTTCATAATGAGGATTGCGAAAATTTCTTAAACAAAGAATCAATCGCATATATATATATATATATATATACAGAGTGTTCGCTAATTACCGGCTCACCTCTCTAGGGCAGATAGAGCAGGTCAAACTAAATATAAAAATCCTCTACTATTTTGCAATTTACGCAATAATTATTAAACTATTAATTAAAAATGCTCAGCGAACGATATTATATATACATATATGTATATAAAGTGTCCGGTAATAATCGCCCGACCTCTCTAGGGCTGATAGAGCAAGTCAAACTGAACATAAAAGTCCTGTACCATTTTGCGATTTGCACAATAATTATTAAACTATTAATTAAAAACGCTTAGCGAATAATATTATATATATGTATATATATACAAAGTGTCCGGTAATAATTGCCCCACCTCTCTAGGACTAAGCAATCATAAATATTTTATGAAGCAATCATAGATATTTCATGGAGTTTTTATGGAACTTTCATGAATTAATAGAAATTAAAAAAATGTCGCATAGATTCATCCATAATGAATCTATGCGACATTTTTTCCACAAAATTAACAGAAACAAAACTATCACTTATAAATTAATGAATTTATATCATTCATTCATTGTTAATTTTATGTACGTACTAATTGTGTATACTAAACACAGAAAATATATTTCGTGTATTTAATATACAATTAGTACATGCATAAAAATGATTAAATAATATTGTTACGCCCGCGGGTCGATATCAATTTACATCGATACGTGCAACGCAAATATCTGAGATTCACAAACTACATCACTTTTGTATGCCAGGGAATAATAATGAAACACTGATTAAAAAAAGGAACGGTAACTTTTTTAATACCACCGCAGTAAAAATATCCGTAAAAAACAGAACTTTCTAAACTCGACCATATCTTTTGACAGCTGCTCTAAATCTAATATACCGTTGTTTACAAATAAACCTTTTAACAACGCGCTTGGAAACGATCTTTTATAGATGAACATATAGCTACAATACAAGAATAAAATCCAAGGATGCAACAATAAATTCAACAATTTATAAGTGATAATTTTGCTTTTCTTAATTTTTGTGAAAACATCTATAATAAATCTATAGACGTAAAAAATAAAAAAATAGTTGTTTATAGTTATAACAATTGTTTTTAACATTATTATAATTATTTACACAAATAAATAAATAAATGAGTCAATATATAATAAATAAATAAAATATATTTAAAAATTTATAAACAATTATTTCTTTTTTTAATTATTAGTTATATATATATTAAGTATATATTTTTAATTAATAATTGTAGTAAATACATACATCATTTTTTGTTATCTAAATCAATTTTTTTCGGTTTTATTGTGTGAAAATTATAAATGATACGTATTTTGTATATATTATTAATGCAGATATGAAGACGATACAATTAATAAAATAAGAAAATTATTCGAATAATAAATAAAGAAGATTTTTTAATCAGTAGGTAATATTTTTGTATTTTAATAATAAGAAGAAAATTTGATAGCAAATAGGAAAAGATTTTCCACGATTTTTGATGTAGGTATTTATTTGTAAAATTTCCTTTCTTATTATTATTAAAATATAAATATAAATATTAAAATGTAAATATTATCGACTGACTGAAAAATCTTCTTTATTTATTAATTCTACAAATAATTTTATTTTATTAATTTTCTTATTCAATTATCCTAATGTGATTTCAGTTATATTTAGTTTTAACTTTAAAATTAAGGGACTAGTTAATTTACTTAAAACTTTGTTAAGTATTTTTCAATGTTTTAACTATTAATAAAAATTTACGTATAATAAAAATTGTATATAATAAAAATGGAGATATATATAATCTTTTTTACATATTTTTAAATACATTCTTAAAACGATAGCGGAAAATTTTAAATAAACATTAAATTTAATAATATAATAAATATAGAAATATCTTTTGCTAAAGAAATATTTATATATATATACAGGGTGGGCCATTTTAATCGATCCAATCGAATATCTCGAAAACCAAGCCCGGGAGAGAAAAATGTTTTAGGCAAAAGTTGTTTGGTTTCGAGGGGGCCATAAGATGGTACCATTGGTCTGACTTTGAAAAGTCATTCAAAGGTTATGTGAAGGTCACCTCAATTTTTTTTAAATGGGACACCCTATGTATATTTTTGCATATTCTTGTAGTTTATCTCAAGAGTTTTCCAAAATACTATAATAAAATATTTTTTCATTAAATACTTTTCAAGTTATAAGGCTTCAAAGTTGCAATATTTTGACATAAAATACAAGATATCTCGTAAAATATTCATTTTTCGATTATCTTACCCTAATACTTTTATGCACAGAATAATGAGACAAATCCATTTGTGCAAAGAAAACACATAGTTATCTTTAAGAAAAAATCTGAATTTGCAACTAGCAGTTACACATTTTAACATAATTATGTTGTAATAAACACTTGAAATAATAATCTAGAAAATGTATATGTATTAACTGAAGGACAGTTAACCTGGTTTTCCAAATATCAGTTGCGCTTTCAACAATGGAAGGTGAGTACGTGATTCTTTCTGAAACTACAAAAGAAACTAAATTTAGATTAATTAAGGAGATAAATTAAGGAAATATATGACAATCAGTATGTACATGACCCAACGATATATTATGCGATAATAATCAAAGCACCATTGTACTGATATGAGTGAAAAAAATATGCTTTAAAAAAGAAGCCTAACCTATTAATATGTAGAATTATTTTCTCTAGAGATGCTTAAAATAAACCTTTAATTCATGTAAAATTTATTTCTACAGACAGGTATACAGCAAAAATATTAAACTTTATTAAAATCTTTAATGAGAGATAGGCATTTAAATTGTATTTATTTACTTCACTTTATGTTTACTTACAAGGAAAGTATGGAAATGTTCCCTTCCGATTTCAATGCGCTTTGAGTATGTTGTAGTCTAGGTCAAGATAGGAGACAGATTTTTTTTATATGTGCTTTTTCTGAAAAACATTTCTTTTTCAAAAGAATGTCCCTCCCCCTCAATTTAAAAAAATCTCATTATGCAGTTTTAAAGTACATTTAAACCATAAAACTTTTATTGGCAACTTTTTTTTATATCTCTTACCATTTCGACGGTATTTGCTCAGAAATATAAAAACCGATTTTTCTCAAGAAGATGTTTCACTCCCTTAACAACCGTGTGGGCACGTATAAAAAAATACGTGTCTCCTATTTTGACCTAAACTACGACATATTCAAAGCGGATTAAAAAATTGTAGATTAGTATAATGTGATGGTGTAACAAATAGAGATGTACCGAATATAGAATTTGCCGGATAACCGGATATCGGATAATTCAGCACTTATTACTTCCGAATAACCGGATAACCGGATATTATCCGGCAATTAACGGATTACTGGATAACCGGATATATTATCCAGTTAAAAACTAAAAAAAAAAACATTTAACTGTGTTTTGCAGTAAATAAAATAAAAGATATAATAAGAATTATAATTAAAATTATACATATACAGTTTTCTATTTCATATAATTGACTTTTTTTATATTGATAATATTGATAAGCCATTTAACTTAACTACTTAAACTATTTAAAACAAATATGGTAAGCATAGATGCTAGAATATAGACTCTACATTTAGATTAATTCTAGATTTTGTGAAAAATGGCTAAATAGGTCAGATAATTAAGCACTATCCAACTATCCGGCCGGATATGTAAAAAAGTGGCTAAATAGACCGGATATCGGATAATTGTCGAACATCCGGCACATCCCTAGTAACAAATACTATAAGGTATCTATATGATATAAAATTATAATATACTAAACTTAATTTGTATGCAACAGTAATAAAACATTATTTCAATATTAATATTATGTAATTACATAGTATATAATCATGTCTCTTTGCTTACTACTATGCAGCGAACCAAGCGAATTATTTTGTATTTCAGTTTCCACTATAAACGCATATAAAAGATCTATAACAAAATGACTAACAAACAAAGTTACTAATAAAAAATCTAAAATATAACATCTTTCTATTATTTTCATTTCTAATAGTTCTAAAAAGGAATTCAAAATTTTAAACAGAAAAGTTATTTAAAATTGGACGGATAAATGGGAACTTATCCATTTATTTTCTATTTAAGACAAAAAATCAAAATTTAATTTTTATATACTTTTATATGATTTTATATAATTTTGTTTCGAATTTTATGAGTTAAATTTATTTTATTATTTATTTAATTGCGGTTATGATATAATCATTAGTGATATAACTACGATATAACGTAAGTACATATGTACGTTACACATACATGTTACATGTTACATTTATGAGTAGGAACTTACAACTAATCGATAGCTTATAGTAAAACTTGTACAACATTATCTGTAATATTCAATTCTATTGTATACTTAATATTATAACATGAATACAATAGTATTATTTACTAAGTAGCTAATAGACTTCCATTTCCGGCAAATATTTAAGAGAGCTGTGTGTATCGAAGGACATTTAACATAATTTTTTTGACAGAAGTGCAGAAAGTGAGTGAAACAGCGAGTATCAAGTGATGAGAGGGAAAGGTGAGGAAATGGAGTGAAGGAAAGAGTGTGTGAGAAATTGAGGAGGGAAGGCAAAAGAAAACGGTTGAAAGAAGGAACGGACATTTAAAAAGCGCGAGTAGAAAGGTCGCGTCATCCATAGGAAAGTGGGAAAAGTTTTTACTCCGATGCGCAGGAAATTGAGATGGAAAATTTAAATAGAAAACATGGATAAAAAAGAAGAGATAAGAAAGAATGAAAGTGTAAACAAAATAATTAAGGGAACAAAAAAGAGGAGGGGGAGTACAGAAAATATTAAAGATTTATTGAAAAGAAAAAGGGAAGTAAGCAAAACTTTTTTAGTCATTAATCAATATTTACGATATTTCGATTATCTTTGATAATGACTAAAAAGCGCACTATGTAGCTTTTATTAGAAAATATACCTATGGCCATCTTTTCTGTATGGCCATCATACCCTAGTTTACCCTAATTAAGGATTTAAAAGAAGAAAGAAGGAAGATAGAAAAGGAGGTGATGGGGATTACGTGAGAAGTTGAAGAAGTGAAGGTAAGTATTGAGGGGATTAAGAGAGTAAAGAGCAAATGAGAAGAAGATAATGAATTTTTAGTAGAAATTTAGTAGAAGTTTTAGTAAAATTGTGGGGAGTAAAGAGAAAAGATGTTTTGGAAAAGAAAAGGCTATTGAAGGGGAGTGAAGTATGGATAGAGGAGGACTTAACATAGAAGGGGAGAAAGATGAAAAGGGATTAAGAGAGAAGGGAGCTAGGAAGGAAGAGAGAAAAAGAGAAAGAGTTTGGGTGGGATATAATAAAATAAACATTATAAAATATAATAAAATAAACGGAAAGTGATGGTTTTTGATGTCTAAAACTTTTTAAAAGTTGTATATTATAATATGATATATAGAACATAAGAATATATAGATTTGTATTTTTAAATGATAACTATAAATTAATAAATAAAAATAATTTTCTTGTTATAATAAATATTTTTCTCTTTAAAACATGGAAAAATATTCTTTAATGTGATAATTTTTGGTATTAATTTTGAAAGACAGCATCTATGTATACTCTTTTTCTTTCTATATTCTATTATCATATATATATATTTATTTATATATGTATATTCTATTCTTTCTCTTCTTTTTCTTTCTAATATTTTATTAAGCCTCAAAACGTATTTATTTACTTTTGATCATATAAAAAATTATAATTAATCAATATTTACATAGACACAGTATGAAATTAATAAAAAAAGATCATTTTAAAACATAAATGTATTTACGGTAATAAAAAATAGAATTTTATCATTTTTTACCTTATGTAAATATATCGAAGAATTACAACTCAGTCGCGGAGAGCACAGCAAGTGCATTAAATAATTTATAACAACTTTCAACTAAAAATATTGCGACCACTGACAACAGCACGCAGAAAGAGACACCTAATAGCAATAATTGCAACATATTTTATGACATGGTAGCATCTCTGTAAAAAGATATCTCTGCACTATTGTACCCGGCGGTGCCGTTGTACCCCACGTTCCCCTACAATATCCGAATTTTCAAAAAAATAAAATTATACATATATACAGGGTGTCCCCGGTAATAATCGCCTCACCGCTCATATACAGGTAGAGCAGGTCAAACTGAGTAGAAAAGTCCTCTACCATTTTGCGATCTTCGTAATATAATTATTACCGAGAAATTAATTAACAAAGATTGACAAATCCGGGCGAGTACAAGCGTGCGACGAGAAGGCCCATCCTACTGCTAGGCGGTTACTAGGCGCTCATTGAATGATAGGAGGAACGGTCTACGACTGGTAATGGATGCGTATGAGTAGCGCGCCTAGTAACCGCGTGGCAGTTGTCATATATATGTATATTAAAATGTTGCTGTAACATTTATCATAAAATATTACAATTACATACACCTATAATATCTCTATAATACAATATAAAGACAAAAAAACAGATGTGATATTATTATGATTATTATTATTATTATTATTATGTTGTAACTTGTAAAATCATATTGCTGCAATGTAATTGAAATGTCTGATATTTTATGGAACTTTACATTGTGATAAACTTTTTACAGTACGGAAATTAGAATAAATGTTTCAACAAAAAATAAATTATTATTTTTTATTAAAAAGATAATATTTTTTATATAAAACATTTTGCGCACTTTTTATTCAGTTTTTGTTATGAACTTAAAAACATAACACAAAAATGAAATAGTAAAGTAGTTTTGATCAAATAAATTCAGCTTAGTAATTATTTAATAATTATTTAAACCATATATAACTATAATCATGAAATTACGATATTACATTAAAGATAAATAAATATGTTACTGTTGATATTTTTGAGTGTTCTGAAAAAAAGACATGCATATAATGAAAAAAACTATATCTGAAATATATTTTTGAACATTTTCTTAATATATAATATATAATTACTTTCATCATTTCCAATACCATTAACGTCATTAAGAGTGAAACGGAAATCGATTTTATGTACATATACATAATATATATAATTGCATTTTTTGAGTTTAATTTTTTCACAAAGTGCTTAATGATATTAATGAAATTAGAAATGTTGAAAGTAATAAATAATTATACATTTAAAAATGTTCAAAAATGTGTTCCAGATACGTTTCGACATTATAGAGGGTTCCCAATTTAAATGGCAAAACTTCGGGAACCTGTAGGGGACCAAAAAACTAAGACAAAAAGTACTGTAGAGATTTGCTTGTTTTTGCTCCATTTTGGAGAAAATCGCAAAAATTCAATCTCTCATTATTAGTTGTTCTCTTGAGTTGATTGGCACTGAATAAACTTCAAAGTTCTTTACATATGTAAATACTTGATGTTATGCTTTACATTCTTTTGTTTGTTCACATTACTGCTTTCTTCTACGAATCCTTGATCAGTCTTTAGTCAGTTGTACCAGAACAATGTCTAGCTGCAATTAATACGGTCAGTGCTAGATGTAATGCTTGCATTAGTGCAAGAGGGCAACATTTTGAACAATATCTGCATTAAATAGAGGATAACATGAATAAAATGTAAATAAATAAGTAAAAAACAAACACTTATTTTGTTTCTTTTTTTGCGATTTTCTCTAAAATGGAGAAAAAATGAGCAAATCTCTAAAGGACTTTTTGTCTTAGTTTCTCGGTTCTCTACAGGCTCCCGAAGTTTTGCCATTTAAATTGGGGACACTCTGTACACATATCATTTTTTCAAAATGCTTAAAACCGTTAACAAAGTTATATATTTATTTATCTTTAATGTGATATCGTTTTTTTTCGTCATTATAATTATATGTAACGGTTACTAAGTTTTTATAAGATATACATTGACGGCAAAATCATGTTAGATGTTTAACATAATATTATAATTACATCATTAAAGTTATATAGCATTTATGAAGATTTAGAGATAGATACACATATTTATACATTTATCAAATTATATAAATGTTACATAACAAAGTAACATCAAAATTACATAACATTTCTATGTAACAATTATAGATTTATTACGTTATTGATATAACTGATATGTCATAGTTTTGTTTTGCTGATCTATAACATCTATGATTTCTTTAAAATTAAGTCATATGCACACATTAGATTAATTTTGTTATGTTGTTATGCATTACATTTCATCGCTAAGTTTTTATATTTGTATTTTTGATATAATATATTTTTATAATCTCTGCATATTTATAAAAATTATTATAAATTTAAAGGAAATTTTTTTCTCATTTAAATTGTCATAAATACTGCATCAAACATAAATCATTTCTAAATTTCTTGGAATATGGTTATAAGAATTTTATGAAAGATGAATGTAATAATTTCTATTATTAATATTAGTTGTAAACAAACATGTAAAATTATACGGAAAAGCAACCGAAAATTAATTTATAGATATATGTATAGGAGATATTTCATAATATAGAAAACCCAGTTGAATGATGATTGGGAACAACAAAATGAACAATGAAAAACTATTAAAAAAAATTTAACAATTTAATAAAGATATATTCTTGTTTTCAAGTTTCATTAACCATTTTTGTATTTTAATAATTTTTAATGACAAATTGAGTCTGCTCATGTTCTCTAGACTTAAAGGGCTCCATTGAATTTTTATTTTTGGAACCACTTGAAAACAATTGTTTATTCAAAATCCATTGTCAGTATTGAATATCTTCATCTCAGATAGTAAGATGTCATTATAATGTTATTTTTTAGTCACTGATTGCGTCAAATTTACCTTTAAAATGATATAAAAGTGAAATAAAATGATGGTAAATGATCTGAGTCATAGACTATTGACTTCATATCTAAAACGACATTCATATCTAAAACGACAAAATGACAATATTTCTCAATGTAAGATGACGCATAAAACATATAAAATTGGTAAACTCTGGCCATTTTGCAAATATCGTTCTTCTAGTAATACAAATCTATTGGATTCTTAACTTTTTATCAAATAAAAAAATAAAGGTAGAATATATATTATACCGGGGGTCTCGTCCGGGTGAATAACTATGTAGTAGTGCCTCTTTGCACGCATGCTCGCAACAAGGTTCAGATCAAAAGTCGCGCCTCCATGTTATTGTGTTCTTGTTGCACGCAACAGCAACACGCAGACTGATGTTTTCTTACAACATTCTTCGAAATCTAGCCATAATGGATAAATCTAAGTACAGAAATCGCTCGAGGTCCTCTCACCGGAAAAAACGATCTCACGAACGACATTCCAGCGACTGAGAATCTCGACGCAACTCCCGAAAACCAGTGCATTGTCACCACCGCAACGACTCAACCAGTCACGAAGCCGATCATGCGATCGCCTATACAATCAGGTTTTTAAAACCAATGAGGCACTCGAGCTAATTCTCGAGAAGCTCGTACGTCAAGATGAATGACGCGGTCATCGAGGTTAGGACGCTCGGTGACGAGGGAGCTACGACGACACAGATCTTGGCTACAGACCTGTAGACAGAGAAGGAGACGGTTCTCCAGAACCGGGGCTCTGAACCAGGTATGTCCTCTCGCCGACCCTCACCTCTGACACTCGTCAGATCTCAGACAAAGGGGGGACATAACCGACTCTGATCCTCACTGCATAACATTTAGCCTTTGCAGACTTTCCTTAGTCGGAAGGCAATCGCTTGGTGTCCTTCCTGAAACAGATGACTTCAAACCAGGAAGAGATAACAGAGGAAAACGAGTTTATCGACGAATTTTTCGGCTCGTCCGCCAAACCAGCAACCGATTCTCCATGGGCCCCGGGCATATTCAACTTTGCCCGGACTACGGTCTGCACTGGGCTGGAAGAAGTTGAGCCCAATTACTAAAATATTATGAAGCAAAAGATAATCTTGCCATTCTGGGCTCTCCGAAGCTGAACAAGCTGTTCGTACCAGCCCTAAAAGCATCTACCTCGACAATGAAACGCGACGAAAGGCTCAGTCGCAAGCGCAGGGCGTAGCATCCTTGAACGCCCTGGGGTCTGCTACCTCTAAACTCCTGGGGCTAGGGAAGAAAGGACTCCTGCCCGAAGGCCAACTCGGCCCTGAGACAATTAGCAGACGGCCTTCACATTCTTGCAGATCACCAGTACCGTCTCTCTTTAGCTTGATGTGTTTTCATAAAACCGTCGTTCAGCATAATTGGTAAAAACGCGGTCGGCAACGCGCCCGTCAACGAATGGCTCTTTGGAAGCGCATTCGCCGAAGATCTCAAGGCAGCTCAAGCTTGCGAAAAGGCAGCACGAGACCTCTTGAAACCTACCCCACCGGTAGCAAAGCCTATCGCCCAGCCAGCCAGACAACCGCCAGCGAAACAACAACTAGACTGTTAGGTTTAAAAAAAAAAAACTAGTGCGGCGGCAAATCGCTCTCTAAACATCTACATAGTTATTCATCCGGACGAGACCCCCGGTATAATCTAAAGATTAAACGAACTTACCAAGTAAAGTTCGATCTTGATTATCCCGGGGGTCTCGTCCAGATGAACCTCTCACCCATTGCCGTAAACAACCCTCCCCATAGCAGCATTAGCGATTTGCCTAGCAAATCTAAACAATGACATGGAGGCGTGACGGAGGGAACAGCGCCACGGGGCGGCGCAACTTTTGAATCTGAACCTTGTTGCGAGCATGCGTGCACAGAAACACTACTACATAGTTATTCATCCAGCTAAAACCACCATCCAGATAAAACCTTCGGGATAATCAAGATCGAATTTCACTTGGTAAGTTCGTTTAATCTTTAGATTATAGAATATATTAAAAATAGAATTACAAAATGTAATAAATATTATATATATACCTAGGATAAGTAAACAAGTAAAGAGACATTTGTATAAAATATGTGTAAGAAATTAGATGTTTTACTATACATACAAGTCATTGTTCTACATAATCTCCTTACTTTTATACGATAGTCCATCTATTAACAAGCTTTTGAATTCTTCTAAAAGAAACTTCTGAAAAAAACTTTTGGTCTCGTGCACAGTAAATTTTACACCGCTGTACAATGATTTCTTTATCTAAATAGAACTTCTGTTCAAACAGACCTTTTTTTAATGATCCGAAAAGGTGAAAAATGTTCAGTAAATAAAGATTATATGATAGGTGATCCAACAGCTCAAACTCAAGAAGTTGATGATTTTGTAAGTAGTATGAGGATCAAACATTATCATATAGCAAAGTTATGCCTTTGGAAAGTTTTCTACTTCTTGAATTTAATATTCAGTTCTCGTAATAAATTACAGTTATTGTCATTATTACGGTTTCATCTTTAGGTGTGAAATAAATCAAAATTGGATTTTCCATATCTCAAAAGACTATCATCAACGTTTTAGCAAAACTCTGATTGAGTTTCTTTGGTATGAAAGATAACGGATGTTTTCACATTAAAATCTGCCGTTTGCTCTCTGGTTCAAAGTAATGGAGCCAATCTCTTGTCACCAGTTACATATAAATATACAAAGACACTAAAGTTATAATAAAGCATAGAGAAATGAGTACTAATCATCTCTTCGAAGAAATAAAAAAGTCCTTTTACTTTTTTCATTTATCCTAGTATATTATATGTATGTATTGAACCTTGAGTTCGTTAATATATAAGATGAAATTACAGCCATTCCAGACAATATGATGCAAAGAGCAATGCAAACCTGCGTGATAAATTAGAGCAATAGGATTAATGCGAACGTCTTTTAACAAAAGTGAAATTTTTTTTTAATTTACAAAAACGAGTAAAATAAAATAATATACTAAATAGCATTATATAATCTACTGTTATCTAACAAAAAATAAATTATATTTAAATTATATTTCATTTATTTATTTTAATTTGAAAATTATCATATTTCCTACCCTATATGTATATATATATATATATATATATATATATATATATATATATATATACAGGGTGTCCCATAATTCGCGAACCCGTCAGGTGCAGGTAGAGTAGGTTAACCCGACGAAGCGGTGGGAGGAACGCTCTGCAATGACAACCTGAAGAGTTACACACATAGTCACATAAACACATAACACATCGTCGGCGCCCCTAATATCAAGTAATAGTGGGAGGCTTCTTCGTGCCGCGCGCTTCTGTCGGACGCCGATTGGCTGATTTGTTATAATTAATATCTCATTAACTATTGCGAAAATTGCAAAATGGTATATAACTTTTTTACTCAGTTTAATCTACTCTACCTGTACTTGACGGGTGGTTTGCGAATTATGGGAAACCCTGTATATATATATATATATCTATATATATATATATATATATATATATAGTGTTAATTTGAAAAGTTTTCACCCTGTTTATTTTGTGACCAATTAATTTTTGCGAAAGATACCGAAAGACGTCAATTTTCTTTTCGAGACGGACGTATAAATACGGTAAATGCAACAGTATTACTTCACTGCCTTCGCAGAGATAGCTACCTCTACAAAATTCTTAAATGGCAATAGGGGTCAAGTGGCACATCATTTTAAAAGTCTTTTGATTCTCTTTACAATCACATTTGTTTTTTTAATTTGAATATTTTTTAAGAAATCGTACTAGAAAGTTTTAGGTATAAAAAAAATTAGATGCAAAGATACAATTTAAAGTAAATTCATTTATTTTACATGTTATTTTAAATGTTCAAAATGTTTTCCGTGATGTGCTAAACAATAATAAAGACAATTCTCAAACTCTATGCGGACATTTTTAAAGGTATCTGCTGAAATGACTCTACATTCCTATACAATTCTTCGACGCAAATCATTCATATTTTCTATTTGTGTTTTATAAACAATAGTTTTTTAAGTGTTCTTACAGAAAAGGCCAGAGAAGTTAAATTCGGAAATCTTGGTATTTCCGCTCGAGTGATCAAAAGTTTATCAAACTACACTCCATCCCCTACAGCACGAAATAGTGTGGGGCTGAATAGCTCAGTGGTAAAAGCAGTCGCCCGGCAAGCGAAAGACTCGGGTTCAATTCCCGATTTAGTGACTTCGCCCCGATATTTTTCTCGTCTACTTCTCTTTAAGGGGGTAAAAAGGAAGTTATAGAATTCTCAAAAATGAGAATCTATTTCTTAGTAAAATACACCAAGTAAAATATGTGTCCTGTGCACGATTTAAATTTCGCGAAAGAATTAATTTCTAAAGAAATTTTACGCATTAACATCCGCGCATGGTTCTCATTGCCAAGTTTATAGTTACGTATTTGTAAATATTGGAGCCTTATTTATTTCGAAGAAGAACAATTATTTGAGTTTGAAAAAAAATTAGAAAATCTTATGTTTTTTAAGAAAATGGTAAATTATCAAACAAAAGTTAATTATAAAAATAATTAATTGATTCTTTAACAATTGCCTAGTATTACGATCGGAAGGCAATTTATGAAGTGAAATATTAAATTATTGCTGTATTAATTAGTAGGTATTAATTTATGTAATCAATTATTCTTATTTAATAATATTAATATGGTACTGTTTTATACTTTCTCCTCTATTAGTGTATTTAGAACTACTTGAAAATCCAGTACGACTTTTTGTATACAAAATAAATAATTTCGCAGGGGGATCACAAATGATTGTGGAGAGTTACACTTATACGGCGTGTGCTATACATAAATCTGTCTTTTATAAGTATCTTCAGTTCATTAATGAATTGTTTAAGGAAATCGTTTGCTGATGTCGGTTTACCTGACCCTGACCCATAATATGCTCCTATCATATGCACGGATTGAAAAATTCCATCAGATATTAAAATTGGCCAAAGACAATAAAGTGAAGACCTTGAAATTGATAAACCATCGACATTCATAGAACAAATTATTCTGTTAACAGTAAGTTTGGCATTAGTATATTTTTCCATTAATAAATTCAGTACATTTAATAATCCAAAATGTAAATATTCTCTATCTGCAATACTTATGCAATTAGTTGTACGAGGTGTGTGTAACAAAGTTCTGGCATCTTTGGGCAAACAATTTGGGATATATTTTAAAAGCAAATTCTTATTTAATAATATTTTCTTACTTAATATTTAAAGTTTCCATAGAAACTATATTACATATGTATATATTAATGTTATTATTTAACTCGTTAAATACGTTCAAATCAAGATATTTTCTATTTTAATATAACTTAAAATATAAAAAATTAAAAGTAATATTTTCCTTTTTTGTAAACTGCAGATTTTCTAATAAACTAGTTTTTTAATAAACTGTTTTCTACTATTTCTGAAAAATAATAAAGTACCAATGTAACTACTTTTAGGCATGCACTTTGAATACTATTTTTTCTTTTTTTGAAGATTTTATTACAAATATATTTTTATATATTTAATAATCTTTTTTTACAGAGTTTTTCTTTAAAAATAATTGGAGAAAACAAAATAAATATAGCAACAACTGCAATTCTTGGAAAATTAATTACAAATAAATTAATTGCCACAAAATATAGTTGGCATGGAAGAAAAGAAAAAAGGTCTTTAGTGAGCTTAGAATATCAAAACTAATAATAAGTACGTATTTTCTGAATAAAATAATAAGAGCAGTATATATCTATATTTATTGAACCGAAATGTAAACAAAGATAAAATGTCATTATAAATAATTTGTCTTTTTATTTTAGAAACTGTACATACACGGTAAAAAAACATTTTGTATTTTTGTTGAAATTTTCTTCTGTAGAAATTTTTGTGTTAAATTTTTAACATACTCTTATGTCAATATAACATACTATCGTCATGTTATTTTAACTTTTCTGCATTGAGTTAATATTCACCGTTTCTAAGAGTTAAAACAACAATTAACAAGTCAATCTTACATTAATTCACATTTTTGTGTTAATTTTTTACATATTATTTGTGTTATTTGTTTACATATTTGCCTTCTGTTAAATTAACATTAAAATTAGAGTGGATAAATTGGGATACGAGAAATGTGTTAAATTTAACACAAAATTTTTTACCGTGTAATATTTATAGTACAGGATAAATGTTTGATATTATCGGTGAATTATGAAAAAACTACATTTGTCAGCTATACTGTCTATGTTGTAGTTCTACAAGATTTATAAATGATATAAATATTTCTTTAAGTTTTTCGTCTATTTTTCTCAGAAAATGCATTTATCTTATTTAAAAATAACTATACAATTTTTGCTTTAATAATATCACATTATGTGATCCCGTGTGGGGATGCTGGACCCTCATCGGGCGCCTCCCCAGGTGGCGGATTGGGGATTGCTCGCCAACTTGTTGGAGGGTACCGGGGAAATAAAATACTCAGGATGGACCAAAACCAACAAAAATATTTTCGGCAATGGATAAAACATACTCGATTGAATATACCCCAGGTGGTAATCCAGCCGTACTAGCAAATCCATCCTCTGCGGAGGCTGGCTCCACGGATTCCGGGAGGGGGGCAATTATTGCTTGGAAAATATGATACAACAAACTCTGGTACACCGAATGAGCAGTTAATATTTAATGCTTGACAATTAGAAAGGAATGCAAGAATTAAGTTAGAACAGACGGTTGCAAAGCTGAAGCAACAAATACTAAAGTTGAAAAAAGCATTCCATTAAGCACTGGAAAGGGAAATTCCCCACCGACAGTAGATGAAAAGAGATAAGCGACATAATACCATACTCATGAAGAGGAATTAATTTAGGAAACAGAATGTGTTACTAAAGGTAGAAGAAACAAAAAGAGATAAATGGTTTCTCTCCGGAAACCTCCCCTCAATCACAACCTCAACAAAATGTTGAGTAAATCATACAAAGAAAACAACCCAAACTACCAACTATCGTGATCAGTCAAGTTAAAAACTATGAACTGTTATACAAAGATCTGAAGGAAAACAATTTCGATTTTACAGCAATTATACTAAATAATCAACAAATCAAACTAAATGTCATGAGTGCTGATGATTACAGGAAGCTAACAAATTTTCTACGAGATGGATATCATGTACTACATATGAAAACAAACTAACCAGACCCATTAGAGTAGTAGCTAAAAAATTACATCATACATGTAACCCGCTAATGATTTTTGAAGACCTGAGGCACAAGAATTATAAAATAGAAGAATAAACATGCTGAAAAGGAGATAAATTTCCTCTCCATTGTTTCATACTAATCTTCAGCAATAATGAAAACATTAAAAGAATATACGAAATAAAAGAGATTTTGGATATGAAAATGGAAATTGAGACACTAAGAAGATTTAAACTCATATCTCAATGTAAAAATTGTCAAACTTATGGGTACACGCAACAATTTTGCAAAAGAGAATCGAGATGTGTCAAGTGTACAGGTAAGCATCATACTCGAGAATGTAACAAACAACAACAAGTTTAGCCTAAATGTGTTAACTGTAGTACTAATCATCCCGCTAACTATCGAGACTACGAAGCAAAAATTTGCAAGAAATGAGAAACAAAATTATTAAAAATAAGGTAAACAAGAATAGCCTAAGAAATAATAGGACTTTGAATCCTTCCAGGGCTGTTGATAGCATTAACTTAACAAATAACGCTGATAGAGGAAAAACCTATTCTCAGATAGGTCAGCAAGATAATGAAAAAGGAGTTCAGGCAGAAGGAAATGTCAATAAAACTATTAGATAAGCTCGAAAAACAAAAATACGAAGAACAAGGGCAAATGATAAAAGATGTATTACAAAGACTCATAAAACTAGAAAACAAAAGTGATATGACAGCTGCGCCCTCTAGGAGGAAACAACGAATAAACAAGAATCTTTACATGGAACGCCAATTGCATCAAAACATCTCAAGGTGAACTACAAGTTTTCCTCTATACTAATAAAATATTGGTTTCATATCAGAAACCTAACCCACCTGACAAATCAGTCATATATTAAATTTAAGGGATACAAAGTACCATACTGCCCACCCCTTAAACACAACCAGAGGTGGAAGCGCTGTGAATATTAAAGACAATATTGTTCAGTATGAAGAAAAACATTATCAAACTGAATCAATACAAGCAATAAATGTAGGCGTCAAAGCGCGTAATTTTAACATCACAGTGTGTACTGTCTACTCTCTACCTAGGTATAACTTAAAAGAGGAAAATTATCTGGAATTCCTAAGAAGACTAGGCACGAAATTCATTGTAGGTGGAGATCTCAATCCAAAAAACACATTCTTTGGTTCAAAACTAACAACAATTAAAAGAAAAGAGTTACTAGCAACCATACAGGAAATCGGATGTGTTTGTCTTTCAACAGGAAAGCCTACTTATTGGTCTACAGATTCTAATAAAATACCAGACCTTCTAGATTTTTTCATATTAAAAAAGATATCAGCAAACTACATTAATCTAGAAGAAAGTCATAATTTAAGTTCTGATCACTCGCCAATTATTCTAACACTAAGTGAAAATCTCATTATAAAAGAACAAAACCCTACTCTAACAAATAAAACCACAAATTGAAAGAATTTTCGGAATAATCTGGCAGAGAAAATACAGTTAAACGCTCAGATACTAACCAGAGGACAACTAGACTCAGAAACAGAAAAGCTGATAGAAGACATCCAACAAGTAGCATGGAATAACACGACAACCACTCAAACGAAGGCGTTAGGTAACAACTACCCAATAGAAATTAAATTGCTGGTTGCAGAAAAGAGGAAAGCTAGGAAGAGGTGGCAGCAGACTCGAGCTCCGAAAAATAAAAACAAATTCAATAACAAAAACACAACGGTTAAGAAGAGAAATACAACAACTTAAAAATGAATCTATTAGTTCATATTTAAAAAACCTAACAGCTGAAAAGGATACAAACTACTTCCTGTGGAAGGCTACAAAACGACTCAAGAGACCAATGATACATTATCCGCCCATAAAAACCGCTCATGATCTCTGGGCTAGAGATAGCATAAATAAAGCTGAAGCCTTTCTAATCATTTAGACGCAACTTTCCAACCTCATGTAGCTGAAGGGAAGCAAGAATTATATATAGTTAAGAACAAAATAGAAACAAACATACAGCCAACTACACCAAAAGAGATAGAACAAGAGATTAAAAATAATATCAATCCTAAAAAAGCACCTGGATTTGATCTAATCACAGAAGACATTTTAAGACATCACATGGTAAATCTAATAGAAAAAGCCTTAGAAGAAAAAAAGGTCTGTGCTGCGGTCTTCTTGGACGTGGCACAGACCTTTGATAAGGTGTGGCACGAAGGTTTAATAAATAAGCTAAACTATTATCTACCTAAGCGTTTCTCTGATATAATTAAATCCTATCTCTCGGACAGACTCTTCTGAGTTAAGCATGAGAGAATGAATATTCTAAATTAAAAGGAATTAAAGCGGGTGTACCGCAGGGAAGCGTACTAGGGCCCATCCTATACCTCATATACACGTGCGATTTGCCGCAAATCAGAACAACTTCGGTGGCAACCTTTGCTAACGATACTGCCCTATTGGCAGTTGACAATAGCATCGAGGAAGCAACTAGGAAACTTCAAAAAGCTATAGACAAAATAAATGTTTGGACTAAGAATTGGAGAATAAAACTCAACGAAAGCAAATCTACACATGTTAATTTCACTAATAAAAAAACCCCTTACATTAAAATTAAATGACGTCAACATCCCGTATACCAGTTCAGCGAAATACCTAGGAATGAACCTTGACGTAAGGTTACGATGGAAAGAACATATAAAAAAGAAACTAGACGAACTTACGCAAAAAATAAAGAGAATATACTGGCTAACAGGATCCAGTGTACAACAAAATACGCTTATACAACCAAATCATCAAACCAATCTGGACGTATGGCATACAACTCTGGGGTTGTGCTAGCAAAAGTAACATAAGAAAAATACAAATATGTCAAAATAAAATACTTCGGGGGATTGTCAGAGCCCCGTGGTATATTAGAAATAATAACTTACATAGAGACTTGGATCCACTGTTAAAAAAGAAATTAAGAAGAATGCTTTAAGGCATGAAGACAGGCTACAAGATCATGTAAAACACGAGACAAGATGCTTCGACGATACCCATGGACTTATCAGAAGATTGAAAAGAACTAAACCTTTGAACTTACCTGAAACAATAGATTTAATTCTAAGGAAAATTAAAAGAACTAATTAGTTTTCTTTTATCGGTCTTAGGAAATTTAGGTCAAGTAAAAATTATTGGTTAGCCGAAATATCGACTAGTTGTAATATTCCTTGTAAAAAAAAAAGAAAACATTATATGATAATTGATCAGTTTAGATTTTTGTGTTTTTAAATATTTTTAAAACAATAATTTTGTGTTTCTGTATAAATTACTTGTAGTAATGATATTACTTTAAATAAGTTGTAAGTATACACACTACTGTTAAAATTATACTAATTGGTTTTTTAAGTGTTAATTTTTTTATAAGTTTTTTAATTGTCATATATAAAAAGAAAAACGTTTTTTTAATAAAATTTATACTTACAGGTTAAGATCTATAAATACAGGGTGTCCCAGACCTACCGAATCACCTGTTAATGGTGGATTCCGGAGGTCATTTAAAAACGAAAATTCTAATACCAAAATGTCGAGGCTACAATAGTTTTCAAATGGTAAATGTTTAAAGTTGACCAATTAGCATGACAAAACTTCGCGCGCTCAGGCACGTCGCATATTAAAAGTGTCACCGCACTAAATTTAATTAGCGACATTGAAATATTGATAAATTATGTATTTAATTTATTGTTAAGTTGTTGTGTAGTAATTTATTGTTATTAAAATAATTTTATAAATTTATCTCCTTCATGTGCGGTTAATAAATTTCGGTATTAGAATATCTCCGCAATGACAAAATCCTCGTAACCACCCAATTAAATTCAATCTCGATGTTGCGCGCGGAATTACGAAGATTTTCTGTCATTGCGGAGATATTCTAATACCGAAATTTATTAACCGCACATGAAGGAGATAAATTTATTAAAATTATTTTAATAACAATAAATTACTACGCAACAATAACTTAACAATAAATTAAATACATAATTTATCAATATTTTAATGTCGATAATTAAATTTAGTGCGGTGGCACTTTTAATATGCGACGTGCCTGAGCGCGTGAAGTTTTGTCATGCTAATTGGTCAACTTTAAACACTTACTATTTGAAAACTATTGTAGCCTAGACATTTTGGTATTAAAATTTCCGTTTTTAAATGACCTCAGGAATCTACCATTAAAGTCCTGTACCATTTTGCGATTTTCGTGATAATTACCGAGAAATTAATTAACAAAGATAGACGAATCAGCACGAGTATCAGCCCGCCGCAAAATAGATGGCCCACCAGATAGGCCGGTCGCTAAGCGCGCGCGGCGTAAATAGGCGCCATCGCGGTTATCATGGGCATAGACGAGAAGTGTTGAAGAACAATAGAATAGCAATTATTATTTAGCGACCGGCCTAGCGGTGGACTGTCCTTCTCGTCATCTTTTTTGTGGCGGGCTGATACTCGCGCCGGATTTGCCAATCTTTGTAAATTAATTTCTCAATAATTATTCTGAAAATCGCAAAATGATACAGGACTTTTTTATTCCATTTAACCCGTACTACCTGCACCTAAGAGGTGATACGGTCGTTTTGAGACACCCTGTATATACATATACATATATATGTATGTATATATTTTAATGTATGTATATACGGTTGTATTATATAAATATATGTATTTACAAATATAATTATATACTGCATTTTCTTATAAATAAGTGGTTTAGTAATAAATATTTTTGTCTTGTATGTTTTGTGTGTAACAATTGTTATCAGATAGCACAAAAGTCTGAATATAACGTGTACCAGAGCGAATTTCTGACCAGCAAAAGCTAGTATTAAAAGGATCCTAAACCGTCTTATATTATTGATATTTTTATTATACCAAAATGTTTTTATTAGTATAGAATAATAAATTCTTTTCCATGATAAAAATATACACCGAAACCTTTTCGGAACTTAATGCGATCTTATGGTAATAAAGAAAAAAGTTAAAAAATAACAGTTTTTTATCAGCTTTTAGAGAAATTGTAACAATAATTGCTTGATACAAACGTTTTGCAGTTTATATTAACAAAATGAGATAGGTTCCAGATATATATTTTAGATATAGGTTCCAGATATAAATTGCATGAAGGAATATTGTGAACTTTTAGATATGAGCTTAGAAGTCTAGATAAAAAACATTTTGTTGAAGAAAATGTTGTGCAGCAAAATGTTTTTACTAAGCTTCTAAACTCATTTCTAAAAGTTCACAAATATTCTTTCATGCAATTCTTACAGTGCGAAGCTATTTTATTTTATGTGTATAAATTGCAACTTTTATTAAGTAAATATATTGTCATTAGGTTAAATTTTGGTCAGTAATATAGAACAGCTTAGGATCCCCTTAAGGCTCCCGAGTAATCGCCGAGAAACTCTGAGTTGACGGTGGCGACAACCATAGCTACGATAGGAATAAAAACCTTGTCATTATATTCTCTTTTTTTATCTTGCATGGTCTGAATTATTCTCTCTTGCATTGACGTTTGAAAGTTTTGACAGCCAAATTATTCGTGACGTCATAAGCGAGAAATAATACTCTTGCGTACCATTTTAAAATAAAAAGGTATTTCAATAAAACAAGACTATAGATCGAATCAGCACATTTGTAAAATACTCCGAAAACTATGCTTAGCAAGGAATATATTATATAGAAGAGACATTTTCTACTTCTTTAGACAGCTGTCCAACCGCTTTTTTCCCATGTAAGTAGGCTTATTTTGACACTCATTTTACGGCTATTTAACTGTCAAACGAAAAGCTTAGTTTTCAGACAATTTGCCAAGTTTTCTAAAGCGATCTGTAGTCTTGTTTCATCGAAATATCTTTTTATTTAAAAATGGCACGCAAGAGTATTATTTCTCGCTTATAACGTCACGATTCTAATATGGCGGTAACTACTCGGGAGCCTTAAATCATTTACACATTGCTGATAAACAATATGAAGTTGCCGTCTTGGGAGAATTGTTTAGGAACAGCCAGTCTCAAGAATCAGCCGACCGTCTTGCGCATGTGCAGTATGCTGAATTACTCGCTACTCGCCCGCTAATTCATTCGCTACTATCTTGACATGATTTTAGTTATTTGCTTGACGAAAGCGGTAAGGTTGGACAAGTTCAAGGTTACTTTGTCGCAGCGACTACTAGACACCGCAACTTTAAGATTTTAGATGCTACGAATAAAAAATGAGCGTTTAAAGAAAGTTTTCACCAGCAAATTCATTGGCAAATTAAGTCAAATCACTTGGTCAAAACAAATAAAAGTCGTTCCGTGTAAACTATCTTGAAACCTTTCGCTACTACGAGCAACTCTACTTGTTCTCCAAGAGACGTTATTCATATCCTCTATGGGCGACTATAGTCGCTCGCCACGAAATGCCGTTCATATGTTACAGCTACGGGAAACTATAGTCGCTCGCCACAAAACACCGTTATGTTTATAAATATTTATTTCAATGAATTTTAAAGAAAAGGTTTTTCTTTTCCAAAAAACATTATCAAAGCTGCTTTTCTAGATGTAAAAGTAAACTCGAAACATCAAAGACTATCTGCGCGTCATGTGTACACTTTTGGCACTGCCAGCGTTCAACAGTGACATTCTGACGCAGAAGACCATCCTAGCGAAAGAGTTAATGTAAATTTCTCCAAAAAAATTTCAAAAATATAATATTTGCAATATTTGTAAAATTTAATATTTGTTATACTTATAATATTTGTCAATTTTTCGTAATATTCAGCTTAAAAGTTATAAGGGTATAGTGGAAAATTTAATAGTTTACGAGATATTTTATACTTTAATTTGACATAATTTTACATAAATTATGAAATATCTTGTAAAATTCATTTTTCATTATCTTGTTTTAGTACTTTTATACACAAAATAGTGAAATGAATCAATTGATGTCAAGAAAACACATAGTTGTGTTTAAGAAAAAGTATAAATTTATAAGTAATTACATATTTTCTCTTTAAGATCCTATGTGTTTTCTTTACATCAATTGATTCCTCTCATTATTCTCAATAAAAGTATCAAGATAATTGAAAAATGAATATTTTACGAGATATTTAATAGTTCATGTAAAATTATATCAAATTAAAGTACATATCTAAAAAAATATCTCGTAAATTCATTTTTCAATGTTTAATCATTCTTACCTTTTTACCTAGAATATTGCAAAAAATTGATTATAAAAAAAGTTAGGATAGTTCCATTTAAAAAAATTTAGGTTGACTTTGAAATCTCTTTAATGTCTCCACCTACAAAAAAATTTTCATCATACGTTTCTCTCCGTATTACATATTTTTTGTATAAAGATACATATATATAAAAAATTTTTATATATATCTTCAACTTTGCAAATATTTACATCGATTATTTTATATAAATTACCATATATATGACAAAAATATTATGCGACAATTTTTTTCTTTTGAAATAACTAATTATTTCAAGAGAATTAATCAAGAAAGTTGAATTAGCACGAATAATCTCGTAGGTCTCGAAACACGCAGATCCGTTAACACGACCCTGGCTGCTTTGGCTATTTTGTTTCGTAATACCATCGATAACGTATGTGTGCTTTTATCGATCTTTATATTTTCCACCGCACGCTCACTTTACATTTTCTTGGAGAAATAATGACTATATACTCGCGCGCGATTATTTATATCGATAAGATAAGAGAAGGAAACGATACTTATACTAACCTTGACATATTAAATGATGGTGGTAATTCATGATGATAAAATGCGAGAAAATTTCAGAAATTTTGAAAATTATGCATAGTATTAAAAAAAAACCAATAAAAAAACAAATGCATTAAGATATGAGAAAGATATGGAATGTTGAAAAAATTTGTTGGAATAATGTTGAAATATTTTAAAAGTAACTTCTTTTAAATAAAAATATGATAGAAGTACGTCATTTATATCGCAAGTATGATATGCGCTAGATATATACACCTTCTCAATTGCGACATCACGCTTTTTATAAATCACTTATTAATCGGTTCGATCCCTGAAATCGACCTCATACTGAGGATGAGAAAAAAATTACGTGAGAACTAATGCACATGGATTACTTTAGTATCCGCGGGAATAGAAGAGTTTGCCACTTCTCGTGTGTTCTTTCCCAGCATTTTTTTCTGGTTTAAAATTCATGCTCAACTATCTATTAATAATTATCAGCAATTTACATTATATTGTTTAACTTATCATGTACAATTTATGCATGCATATTAAAATTATAATATTTTATTTAATGATTATTTGAAAGTATAAATATATCCCGGTAAAAAATTTTTATATATAATCAGACAAAAATGGTCATATCTAATTATACAAATTTATATACGAAATTTGTCCATTTTATATATAATTATATATAATTATACATAAAATGTTGCAGCTATTGTGTATAAGTGTATGTATAAGCTTACATATACATAATTCTAATTGCAACTATCAATCCATTTATATATAAATATACGTAACGTTTTATACAGTGTCATCTATAATTATATTTTTACACAATTGTGTAGAATACTATATAATTATATTCAATTCTGCATAACTATACATAAGAAATTTTTTATCGGGATAATATATAATATTGTACATATAAAAAATTGAACACACACACACACACATTAATATATATATATATATATATATATATATATATATATATATATATATATATATATATTTGTATGTATGTATGCGCGTGTGCGTGTGTGTGTGCGTGCGTGCGTGTGTGTGTATAAACATTATTTTTTTAATCTAATACTGTATATTTTAAGTTATATAATGTAACTTGTATAACTTATATATATATATATATATATAATATATATATAATCTCTATTTATTTTCCTATTATTTGTAACAATTAAAAACTATTATAGTCATTAAATAACTTATTCTCTAAGAAATCAAATTATACATGCTGTGCGAGCTAACATTTATATATTTTTAATACAAAAAGATTTTTCATTTATCAATATGAAAAAATAAAAAAATGACAGAGAAAGAATTTAATTTATTTTTTACATTGACAAGTAAGATCGATCGCTAAACCGCCTACTTGTACTTCTCTCTCTAATCCCGTAATCATGACCTTTAGTGCAACCTTTACCGACCTACCGTCAGTAGTACCATTTTCAGTATGGTCAATCGACTAATAAAATATTTCATTCACTCAGATTAGTTACGAATTAATATTCGTGAGAATAATTCACACAATATAAATAAAAAATTTTGAAAATGTTATATATATTTATATATATTATATATTATATTTAATGTGTATGTATAAAGAATATCTTCCTCAAATTTATCATCTATTTTTATTAACAAATTTTTTATATTTAATGATTGGTTATTTCGATAACTTTCAAATAAATGAAAAATACATATAAATACCCGGGAAAAAAAGTTGGCCATATATGGATTTTGTCAATATCTGATCATGTCTTACCAAGTATAGTCATATGTGATATTATATGATAATTAAATAAAATCATATAATATCATATATGATTTTATTTAATTATCATATTATCATATATAACTATGTTTGGCAAGATATGCTCAGATATTGACAAAATCCATATATGGGCAATTTTATATGGACTTTTTTTTCGGGTACTTACGAATTTTCTTTTTTTTTTACTACAATACATACAAAATATAATGTATAGAATATTACTTCCTTGTTAAAAATTCCTTTTAAACGTGTAAAACGGATGTATACTTATGATATTGACGTATTCATGTTCAATGACGTAAGTTTCTTATCACCTAGGGTGAAGGCTGTACTAAAAACAAAGTTATGGTTGCGTAATAAGTTTCAATAGCACTGATTGCTACCTTCCATCGTTTTCACATTGTATTTCTGTATACATAAGCTTCTAATCGAAGTAGACATACATTTCAAACACATGAGATTCTATTATATTTCCATGATTATTCAAAGATTGAAACCATGCATAAATCATGGTTTACAAAAATCAATTTTAGATAATTTAATGCATAAATTTTATTTGACCTTTGTAATTATCGTATAATTTTAGTATAATTGCAGCTATTAACAAATAATGATAGATTGGTAAATAACTAGAAAAAAGGAACTGGATGAAAAAACAATTTTTATGAACATATGACAGTTTATTGTAACAATATATAATATATATTGTTACAATAAACTGTCATATGTTCATAAAAATTGTTTTTTATTTATTTTGATATCTTAGAAAATGTGACATATATACTTATAATGATTTTATATATTTGGTTATTATTTATAGTACATAAAGTTTTTAACGCATCACCAATATACATATCTTTTTTTTCATCAAATTTTATCATTCCAAGATATCTCTTCACATGTCAATATTTTATAATATTTTTATTTATATAATTAAAATATGAAATTTATTTAATTCTCCGTTAAGTGCAATATACAATAAGTATTATTTTTAAGCCATATTATTAACATAGCGATTTTTTTATCTATTGTAATATTTATCAATTAATTCTTTACTGTTTTTACATACTTTAATGCTCGGTCTATTAGGACAATTATTTTTTTGATAATGTATTGGCTCGAACACACATTGTTTTAAAAATTATTACTTTTGATAGGGAAAAGATGTAAAAAAAAATGAAAAAATAATTTTTCTTTATATTTGTATCGTTTTTATATTTATATATCGTCTGCGTAAAATAGTACATACGTGCCTATGTATCCGACAAAAGCCTGGTTCAAGAGAAACATATTGTGGCCATGACACAGAAGTGTCTTTCCGTGCCAGCCAGACGCGACACACGCAGCCAACATAAGACTAACCTTCTATATTTCGTTGCGATTGTCTCATACACAATGTTGTATTTTTACCCATACTTATGATTTATCCAATATAAAATAGATGTTATGTTTTTATTTTGAATAATAAAATAAAAAATAATAAAATAAAAATATGAAATAATAAAATATACAAAATAAAATAATAGTAAAATAAATTATAAATTAATTATAGTGCAAAACATTCTTTGGATATAAAATAGATTAGAGAATAAATTGAGCTTGCTAATGAAATTATTAATAAATAAACTTTTCGTTTCAATAAAGGTGCGAGGATATACATATATGTGTGCGTGCGTGCGCGCGTGCGCGTGCGTGCGTGCGTGCGCGTGCGTGCGTGCGTGCGTGCGTGCGTGCGTGCGTGCGTGCGTGCGTGCGTGCGTGCGCGTGCGTGCGTGCGTGTGCGTGCGTGCGTGCGTGCGTGCGTGCGTGCGTGCGTGCGTGCGTGCGTGTGCGTGCGTGCGTGCGTGTGCGTGCGTGCGTGCGTGCGTGCGTGCGTGCGTGCGTGTGCGTGCGTGCGTGCGTGTGCGTGCGTGCGTGCGTGCGTGCGTGTGCGTGTGCGTGCGTGCGCGTGCGTGCGTGCGTGTGCGTGCGTGCGTGCGTGTGCGTGCGTGCGTGCGTGTGCGTGCGCGTGCGTGCGTGTGCGCGCGCGTGTGTGTATGTGTGTGTGTGTGTGTGTAAAACAAAATATATGTATATAATAAATTTATAAATTTTGTTTTGTTATATAAAAGTTATATATTTTATATATATATGTATATATATTATAAAAATGTTTCAGACAAAAGTTATATATATGTATATAACTTTTGTCTGAAACATTTTTCTCTGAGACTTATGGATTTTAAGATATTACAGTGCATAGATTAATATGGCCTGTCCTGTATACATATATATATATATATATATATATATATATATATTTACTTACAATTAACTATATATATATATATATATATATATATATATATATATATATATATATATATATATATATATATAGTTAATTGTAAGTAAATAAATATTTATAACATATATGCACATATATTTTACATAAAAAGCTTTTAGAAATCCATATATTGTACAATAAATACATTAATCTATATATATACATATATATATATATATGTAAAGATTAATGTATTTATTGTACAATATATGGATTTCTAAAAGCTTTTTATGTAAAATATATGTACGTATATGTTATAAATATTTATTTACTTACAATTAGCTTCATTTTTATAATAACATTTTTATTAAATTTTAAAAATAGATTCTATTTTTATTTAAAACAATATTGCATGAATAAATCATGAATTGTATGCATCAATTAACACAAAATATATAATGTAACATAGACTTTATCACTGTAAAATCGTGATCGTAGAAACGGAAAATGAGGCAACATGAAGCATTTAGTGGTGTTACTATACATGAAAGTCAGAAATTCTGTTTGACTCATTGTCAGCCGCGGTCACTTTCACTCAGATAAGCAACTTTATATATTATGATGTTTTACAAGCATGAATAAACATTTTTTCTCTTATTCAATCGATCACATAGCTATTAACAATTCTAATTAGATTATTAATGTTTATAATTCGATTATTAATCATTCTATTTTATCCTATTCTATTACACTTATCTCAATACTTTTATACATTATGTCGCATCAAATTTGCGTAATTTTTTTATTCTTAAGAATTTTTATATATAAATATATTTGAGCATATGTAGGCAAAATTCCATGGCTAGTTCTGCAACTGCGTCGTACTGTATGCGTGCCAAGAACATTATTTGCAATTGGACTAGTTAGAGAAAATTAGTCACATCGTATTTTGAGAGTGCATCAAGCCGCCATTAGTCGTTCTCTTATGTTGCTTTTTTATTAATATTTTTTCTTAATTTTTTTCTATTAATTATTTCTTTCAATATCTATTTAAAAAGATATATTCTGCCGAGAAGTAAGAAAAATTAATATATGTATAAACTTTATAAACTTGATAAATCTATATAATTATTATTTTTTTTCCTCATTTAGCTTAATTATGGATCGTTAATAACTACATTAAATTCATTTATTTTCAGATAAGACAAAGCAGTACCATTTATTCAATTACAAAATTTGAAATTCACTTAGAAACAAAGTAATACAAATCTATTTCCTAGTATTTTTTAATTCATAATTAAAGGTACGTTCCATTTGAGAAGTAGATGAATAAAAAGAAACCGTTAATTGACTGCAATGAACTAGACTAAAAAGAGTTATCTAACAAAATGTTTTATAAAACTATACTAAATGAATTTTGTAAGTTTTCAATATTAAATTTAAAAAGAAATGTGTGTATGTCGGTCATTCGAAGTTATTCACTAAACATCGATATCATACAAAATCTTTTGTATCTGAATTCCATTTCAATTAATCCATAAAAGAAGAAAGATATAATAGATCTAATCATATTTATACCACCTTTTTATATTACCACTTTTTATCTTACTTAAACACTGTTCCAGCGACAAATAGAGACGACAGAAGATATTGAGTTTCTAGAGAAGATAAAAAGAGAAATATTAATCGATTTTGTTTTCATTTTTGGCTATTGTTATTTTTTGAAAATTAAAATATTTATAAATAAAATGTTTAATTAAAATATAATTGATTATAATATTATCATTGATTATAATATTTGATTATAATATTTTGATTACTTTTAATTCTTACTTAAGGGAATGCAGAGACCTTAGCTTTTCTTTTTAAATTGCTTTTTTAATGATTATTGTACGATCATTTTTTCACTAGTTATAAACGTTCAAAGTCAATAGCTCGATTTTGCTTTAATAATAAATATCTCGGTGAAAAAAAATCATAGAACATTCGTTAAAAATAGAAATTAAAACTAAAAAAAATGTTCTTTAACACTCAATTAATAAAATCATGCTAGGATTTTTTTTTAATTCAGTATTCTCTCTTCAACAAATTTTTGAAAAATTTGTTTAATCGATGGACGTCGCTTTCTTACAACGTAATTTTGTAACGAATAGAAAGAAATTCATTTAAAGATTCTAAAACTAGAAACTTGAAGTTTCGAAACGCTTTTTTATTGATTTCATTCCGATTATTTTTAAGAAAGTTGCAACTACTTAAAAATTGACCTTTTTTATATGAAGAAAGTGGCTCTTTAATTTTTCTGCGTAGTATATATAAGTACTAAAATAATTAAAAAATTAATATTTTACATTATTTCATAGTTTATGTATAATTATGTCAAATTAAAATATTAAATATCTTGTAAAGTATTTACTTTTTGGTCATTATATCCTTATAACTTTTCACATAGAATATTGTGAGGAATTAATTTATATAAAAAAATTCAGATGTTCTATCTACAAAAACAAAATTAACTTCCGTATAATTATTCAATGCATAAAAATATGTAGATAAAATTGTGAAAAATGAATATTTTACGAAATATTTCATGGTTTATGTAAAAAAGAACTATGTAAAATTATGTTGAATTAAAGTAAAAAATATCTCATAAACTATTAAATGTTAGGTTATAACCTTGGTACATACACTTAAGGTCAAATCAATAGTACTGTCTTGTTTCTCTTTCGAACCAAACAACTTTTATTTGAATATACAATATTTTTTATTTTACTTTGCACAGATAAAATGGATTTTAAAAGGAGGTACTTTTATATATACATTATTATAAATAATTTTACATACATTATTAAAGATTCAAAAAAGAATATAAGTGAGATGCGTGGGAACATGTTTGAAAACGGTACTGGATGGAAAAAGAAAGAGAAAAGGGATATTGGCAAGATAGTGAAGAGAATGTTAGGAGAAAAAAGAAAGGAATGGATGAAAAAAAGTGTAGTAGAGGGGAAAGAAACGGAGGCGTGTAAAAGGAATGGAAATTAAAAGGGGAAAGATTAAAGGTGAGATGAAAAAGGGGATGAGGAAAAAGAAGAGAGAGAGAAAGAGGGAGGGAGGGCGGGAGAGAGAGAGAAAGAGAGAGAGAGGGAGAGAGAGAGAGAGAGAGAGGGGGAGAGAGAGAGAGAGAGAGAGAGAGAGAGAGAGAGAGAGAGAGAGAGAGAGAGAGAGAATAGAAGAATTGATTAAGGAAAGATAAAAATAAATATAAATAAGAATTATGTAAGAATTATTAGAAAAATTAAACTAATTTTATAATAAATAATAATTATATAAGAATTATATAATTAATAAATAATTAATAAATAAATTTAAAAAAATATAATATAAATTAATGTAAGTTAGTGGATATAATATATTCTGGACATACTAATATAAGTTAATGACTAAATTATATACGCTAATATATTTTGTATAACAATTGTAACTCTAAAAGGGTCGGAATATAATAAAATTTATCATTTACTCATTTATTTACATTGTTATTGTGCAATGCGTTTGCTCTATGTGATTAACGATTACTTGATAAATTGCATAAAAAATAGAAAATTTTAAAAGTTGAAGTAATAAAAACGTTTGTAACTAATAAAAAAGAGCCATTTCAAAGTTAAAATAAACCACTGTAAAGACTTGAACATTCTTTCGACGCAAACTTTGAAATGTTTAATGTTTTTATCAATCAAATGGTAAATAAATTTATATTGTCAATCTGGTTACACAATCTGATTATATCTCGGATTAATTCTGATTCGGAATGCAATCAACGTCGATTGTGCCTCATATACATATGTTAGTAATTGCATGAAAAGCCGCACCGTGTCTATTAGCATTCGGATAGCTTACAATTGCCTGTCCTTATTAAAGCATAACGCTGGGTTTATAGCTGATGTATCTTGTGCAAATAATAAAAGTATAATTTCAGTTTACCGTTTTTTTCATATTTGTTGCTTATATAATCAATTATATCTTTGCATCATTTTAACATTATAGTTGCTTTGGTCAAGTGTTAAAGACAATTTTTTAGCCAAAATACCAAGATAGTCATTTCTATATTATATACACTTCTCTGGTAATTTTTTTATCATGCTTCTTTTAATTTTTAATATTATATATTTTTATCTCATTAAAATTTAAATTAAAATTATATTCCAATACAATCGCAGTGTATTTAAAAAATGATAATATTTTATCATCTATTTTCTTTTCTAATATTTAATTTATTCTAAAGACTTTTTTCGGAAATACTGGGTAAAAATTCTTTCAGTCTCAAAATTCTCTAAAGATTACCATTAGTAAGTTCCTGATTCCGTTCACACACACACACGCACGCACGCACGCACGCACGCACAAATTCCCCCTAAAAAAAAAAGAGAAAAAATAAGTAAAGTAATATAGTATACAAGGATGTCTCAAAATGACTGTATCTCCTCTCGGCTGCAGGTAGAGCGGATTAAATTGAATCAAAAAGTTGTCTATCATTTTGCAATTTTTGCAATGATTATTGAGAAATTAATTTATAAAGATTGGCAAATCCGGCGCGAGTATCAGCGCGCCGCGAGAAGGACGGCCCATCGCTAGGCTGGTTGCTAAGGGTGCGCAACGTAAACAGACAGCCAGTGCCTCACGGTTACCAGGGGTATAGACGAAGTGTTGATAAGAACAACAGATTAGTGATTATTAATTAGCGACTGCCCTAGCGGTGGGCCGTCCTTCTCGCTGCGCGCTGATACTCGCGTCAAATTTGCCGATCTTTATAAATTAATTTCTCAATAATTATTGCAAAAATCGCAAAATGGTAGAGGACTTTTCTATTCAATTTAACCCGCTCTACCTGCACCCGAGAGGTGATACGGTCATTTTGAGAAATCTTGTATAATAACTAATAACCACATTAAACTCTATACATACTAGAGCCACATAAAAATATGAGGTAGAGAGCCTATATATAGACTTGAGAAAAGGAAGCAGATAGTGTGTAGGTCTACCTGTCTTGTTTTAATATATGTACTAATTGTTACTAAAAATATTTGCCTCAATTAACTTTAATAATGCTGAGTAGCACAATCAGTTTTATTAGTAGTGATATTAGTCATTATGTGCAAGAATATAAATATGGTAAACTATTCTTGTTTCTCAAAAACTATCTCAAAGAGATTTTCGAACGATGTTTATGAAAGGGTTTTACGTAAAGAGTTTTTTGCAGTAGCCAATTAACGTTACAATACAGAAAGAGTATTCAAAGGATATAACTGTCTCTTTCTCAAAATTGAGGCCGCTCCCACTCTTTCACGGCTAAATCCAATTTTCTGAAGACAATGAACAGACAGTATGTGGACTGTCAGATTGACGTCAGTAGATAGGTGACCAGCTTGACCTCGGTTGATTCAATCTCAAGACAATAATAAAATAGACGTATGTCCTGCACAAGATCGATTTAAATAAAAACGCATTTTTATTGATATTAAGCTTCTTTCAATCTTTATCTTAAAAAATATATTTATAAAATATAGCAAAATAACTACATTTTGATGAGAAAAACATTTTGCACATGGAATATTAATCACATTTAAAAAAAACCTTTTCAGTTTAAATATTTTTTCAAAACAAGTTTTTTAAATGTCTTTAATATTTCATATATTGTATAAAACGTTTTTGTTATCAAAATCTAGATATTTTGCTTTATCTTATAAATTTGTATTTTTTAAGATATGATTTAAAAAAGCTTAGTATCAATAAAAGTGCATAATTTTATTCAAAAATTGATCTTATTCAGGAACTGATACGTACATTGATATTGAATGCGAAAGAAGCAGGCGCTGTGTTTATCTGATGACGTTATAGAGACAGTGCGCTATGTTGTACCTATTACAGAAAGAAAAATCAATTGGTTGGCATCGTTTTTATGTCACTTTTATATACATCCATCAATAAAAATTACTTCCAATATTGTTGAAAAAAGTAATATACGTAAGAAGATTTACACGTTTAATAAAAATATTACATTTTATTCACACACTAAATTTCTTAAATGTGTAAAAATTAATAAATAATTGAAAATTTGATTTTACTTTCGCTTTTGCAAAGCTGATTTTTATTTTACATTCAATATATGTATGCAAAATGCGGTCTTTAATAGACCGGAAACTGCTCCTATAGGGACGTCTCTGACAGTTTGACATATACCGATAAAAGTTTCTATACCAACTATGGATAGAGGTGCGCTTATGTATCAGAAAACTTCAAACGCTAGTCAGGACATCAGGAAAATACAATTCAAAGACAATGCAAAACACGTAACAAACCTGATACTCAATTGGCATATTATAAATTTTCTTTTATTTCCTTATTTAACAAGGAATATCTTATGTGAGAAAATATTGCACGAAAATTTATCGGAATATACTTACAATAAAAATTTAAATTTTATTAAATGATTAAAGAAATTTTCGATCAAACATATGAAAATATCATATAATAATTGATGTGACATCCTCTTGCAACTGTTGATCAAATATTTGATGGTGGAAAAGGAATCCTAAAAGAAAGAGGAAAGTTATATTTTCTTTTTTGCGAAAGATAATTGAAAAGATGCGCTTTGTTAAAATTATAACGAAACTGAAGCTGAAGACTCTGATGGAATGTCCACAAACATAAGAAATGGGAACGAAGCGTGATAATTAAAGCGGAAGTTAATTTTTTTTCTTTCAATGCAATTTATTAATTGTTCAAGGTTCTACGTTTTAATCTCTTTTTTACTATCATCGGAAGCTATAAAACAATGTATAGTAAAACGTGGACAAGAAAAAAGTAAAATTCACATATAAAAAGATTTGATAACATATGTAATTTTATATGATCATATATAACAATATTCGAAAATTGCTCCATATTATCTTATACATATAACACCATATCTTTATATAATCATATTTGATTCAACCTGATTATATATAAAAACAAATCTAGCCGAATGTAATTATACAACGATAAGATCATATCACGACAAATTTTGGATATTATTACATATGATCAAATCATATCGCGTCGATTTTCAGATTTAATTATATATGGACAAATTATATTACATATGGTCAGATCACGCCAAAAAGTGACCCCAAAAACAGGCCAGAAATCACTTGTTTTTTCATTCTTGAATTCGGACTTGATGCTAAATAATAGTTTATCATGAAACATTAATTCTCTGAGATTTTCAAATTAAACCCATTTTTTATTGCTGAGATATGAGGGGTCAAAGTTGTCATTATGCACCAACTAACAAGGAAAGGTATAGAAATATCCTGCTCCGATTTTAATGCGCTTTGTTATAGCCTAGGTCGAAATAGGAGACACGTATTTTTTTATACGTGCTTTTTCAGCCGTTAAGGAGGTGAAACACACTCTTGAGAAAAATTGATTTTTATATTTCTGAGCAAATACCGTCGAAACGGTAAGAGATATAAGAAAACGTTTCCAATAAAAGTTTTATGATTGTTAATGTAGTTTAAAACTACAGTATCAGATTTTTCGAAATCTTCCCTCCCCCCCTCAATCTTTGAAAAATCTAATTATGCAGTTTTAAAGTACATTATAAACTGTTATTTAGCATCAAATTTAAGTCCGAATTCAAGGGTGAAAAAACAAGCGATTTTTGGGGTCATTCTTTCGGATATAATCATATATAATCATATAGTATAATCATAATAAATTTATTTTTTCTATATATATATATTAAAGCTATTTTATTTGTTTATATGTCGAATTGTTATTAGATAAAGAATTATTAGAATGCTTGGGAAAGAAATAAATTAGGGACTTTAGAAGAACTCTATTTAAAATTCCAATTAATAATATATAAAGAAAAATAAAAAATAATAAAAAGATAGTCTTTTATAATTTATAAAAAAGAAAAATATATTTTCTACTTTTTTATATATCTTTTTATTATAGCCTAAATTAAAATATCAATTAAAAGATTAATTATGCAAAAAATGTAGTTTTATATAATTAACGTTAACTTTTAACTTTAATTTTTAACTTTTTAACTTAACTTTTAACTAAGTTAGTTTTTGTTTTTAACTTTAAATGTTAACTTATTTAATTTATTGCCAATTAACTTTCAACTTAACTTAGTTAAAAAAAAAATTAACTTCCCCAAGCCTGACAATAAAGTACACTGAATTTGACAAAAAATTGCCGAATAGCTATAAGAATTTTTTCATGGCGGTCATTATGTTTTTATGGGACAAAATGTACAAGAAATTGTGAAATTGCTTAATTTCAATAAGAAAAAATGGAAAATAAAGTAAATTAATGTTAAAAAATTGGTTTTCAGTACACTGACACTACATTAACTTTTACTAATTGTAAGTGTTAGCAAGAGAAAAAGAAACATTTAAAAGTTTTTTTTCTCTACTAAAATTTGAAAAAAATTTCAAAACCGCCGCCGTTAACGTTATTATATTATATATTTATTTATTTCGGCATATTTCTTATTCCAAAAATATTTTCATTTAAAAAGACAAAATGTTTTTTTATATTTTTAATATTATAATTTGTATTATATTTGCAGTCACAAACTTAAATTATATTATAACTTTCAACAACTCTTTAAAAGAAATTTATGTCGACTATACATATAATTAATAAAATATTTATAATTAAATATAGTCTATTGCAACATATTAGGCCATTGACAAGTTATCAAATAGTTTTTAATTATTTAAGCTCAATTTATTTAAACTTAATTTTTTAGATCGCTGAATATAAATCTGATAATATTAAAATCTTATACAGAATTAATATAAATGTCAAGTGTGCGATTCTGACGCAGTGAGTTGTGCGTCTGCTCCCTGTACTAAAGATCCCTAGTTTAAATCCGATCAGAAATATCGAATTTGTTCGATTTTATTCGATCACTACCTCTCGGAAGGCAGTGGCAACCCACCGAGAGTATCTTGCCACAAAACTCCCTCTAACTAGGCCGTTCGGAACCGGTATTAAAAACTGTAGGTCCCATATGGCTGCAGATAAGACGCACTCTGCAGGTATATGTTGCGGGACATCACCTTCCAACAACAGAAGGACTAAGAACCAGGCAAAATAGTGGGGATGCTAATAATCCACAAAGCCTAGCAGAAAATACTGGGTTCAAATTATTAGCAAGCAGCTTTCAAAACCTTCCAATAACAGAAGGATTAAGAATCATGCAAAATAGTGGGAGTGTCAATGATCCACAAAGCAGAAAATGCTGGGCTCAAATTATTGGCACTCTCAAACAAGGAGGTCACAGAGGCACTTAATAGAGCTAGATGACAACTGCAAGGACTGCACTAGTTTCCATCTGTCATAATATACTACTAATATATATGTCAAAATAAAAAAATGTTCGGTTTTTTACAAAAATTTACATATACATGCAAATATACCATTTGAATTTGTCAATTTTATTGATATTAGATTTGTATTCAGTTATCTAAAACATTCTTAAGTTGAAATAAACATAATTGAAAACTATTGAATATAAATTTTCAATGATTAATAATTAATATAAATTGTAATAAACCGTATATTTAGCCATGAATATTTTAACCATAGTCGTACAACTTGTTCTTTTTAAGGGCTAAAAACCCTAACAACTTAATTTTTATTGCAATAAGGTTTCTCCAACTATAGTTGTAATACAATAACATATATTAAAATAATGATTTTTTGTAATTTTAACCGCAAAAGAGATGAGTTAATAAGAATATTTTTTAGTCCCTAGGATTTTTAAATAATAATTTTCTTTATATTGTTGTATATTATTAGGAATGTCAAAAATAACCATTAGATGAGAAAAAATCCATTAATCCAAAATTAATTATTAATCTAGGTATATCACTATGGTACCTAAACCTTTTTCAAGACTAATAAGTATTGTAATATTTAATATTGTAAAATATTTTTGTTGATTGTACTGCTCATCATATTAACGTCATTTTACTACATGTTATCTTTAAGGTGAAGGTAAATACACCTCACAATGAAAAAATTTTAGTAATAATTTTTTTATTACTTCTGATATATGAGTGCTCATAACAATAGGTGATTGACTATTAGTTATCTACAAAAGTTTCTACACTACGTCAAAGTTGTGATCATTGTAAAAGTTTAAATATATTTTTTCTTCATTTTATTATTTCTTTTTTATTTTGTTTTTTAATGTTTTTACGATTTTTTTATTTTTAATCTTTAGACATATTAAATATTATGATTTTGATTTTTTTGCTTCTGATAATGATTGCTCACAATTCAGAATAGAGATGAAGATGAAGAAAAAACTGTCGAATTCTGAACAATCATTATCACAAGAAGTTTAAAAGTCGCAATCGTAGTACTTAATATGTGAAAATTTAAAAATAAAAATCTAATAAAAATTAAAAATCATAAGAAATAAAAGAATGAAGAAACAAATAATAAAATAAAAAAAGTATTAAAACCTCTACAATGATCACAACTTTGACATGGTGTAAAAACTTATGTATAAAGCTAATATATATAATATGTATATAATATGTAAATAAATAAATCTTAATTTAAGATTTTAATTTTAATAAAATCGTATCCCTTTTGTATCTCTAAAGAAAAATATTAAAACGAAGGCGCTAGAACTGAAATCGAACCCAAAAATCTTTCGATTTCTGGATGACAGCTCTGTATATGAAGAAATTTAATTTTTTTCCAACTTCAATTTTATTAATTCGACATCTATTTCTTCCTGACTTTGACTTTATTAATTCAATTTCCATTAATTAATTAAGTTTACTAACAAAATGAAGTAAGATCTTGAATATTATAAAATAAGATAAATAACATTGGTTAATAAAAGCCAAATGCGTAAATAGCGTGGAAATATATAAAACTTCTAATGATTATTAGAACATCATATAATGGTTATTAGAACTTATTAAAAGGTTTCAGTCCATACTTCAGACTTCGGGCCATAATCTCACCGATAATTGAGACTTGTCCCAATTTATCATGTTATACTGTTTACCATGCGTTTACCATTGTTTTATTATCATTTAACGTTATTTTATATTTTAACGATAATTCACAACGTGTCATCTAACGAATGCATTTCGTTCACGTGCGTCTTGCGATTTTATGATCAGTGAATAACTTCTACGTTTATTAATTTTTTTTAAAATATCTACTTAACATATTGATTTATAGATAATATATAAAAATGGAATGCACATTGTGTTTGTATTGGTTTTTTAACGGTTGAAATTGATGAGAAATTTCTTATAAGAGAGGTTTATTATAACTTAAAATATCGCATTATTCCGCAAAATATATGATTTTTTGTTAATTTATTGTAGTTTTGTTAATTTATTGTAATAACTGAGGCTGATCTGAAACAAGACCGAACCATCTTAATAATTTTGCCTAATAATAATTAGGAATTTTATTCTATTTCCGCACTATTTATCTCGTACTCAACTCTTATTAGTCCAATTCTGCTTGTCCTATTTTAATTAAATTTGTTCTCTCCTATTAAATTGAAAGACAGAAACTCTTTTAAATATTTAATTAAACGAAGAAATAGATAAAAAAATTGTTTCTAAAACTATCATTTTAATATCAAAACTTAGTAAAAAAAATTACGATCTGAATCGGCGGCGAGAGCAGCGAAAAAATCGAGAGAACTAGATTTAACTTTCTATTATTAACAAAATTATTTCGTAGAAGTTTAAAAAATAGTGAACGAGTGTAAATTCTACATTTTACATAGACCTAGGTGACGTCACGTAGTAATAAAAAATATTATAGAAAATGCATTTTAATTATATATCGAGTTGTTATAGTCGGATATAATATCATATAAGTAATATTATTTATATATGCGTCTCTATGTAATGAAAGAAAAAAAAGAGAAATAGAGAATACAATTTCCTGATATTTATAAATAGGATCATAATGCGCTATTCACTTATTGAACTAGCTAAGTTTCCCAACATGTTATACCGTATACAGGGTGATTTAAAATAACCGTTTGTCCTTGAAATGTCGTACTCCTAAATGAATTCTAAGATGATTTTTCCTTTGGCAAAATTTTATCCGAAGCTTAGTTTTTAAGTTATAAAAGAAAATAGGTAGCGAATTATGCATGCGTACGGGCGGTAGGCAGGAACGGCGCAACTCATTATCTGACGCGGGCGATTACGCGAGGCGCTCGCTGCGTTTAGCTGTTATCTATACGCATGTGTATGTACTCTCTCTCTCTCTCTCTCTCTCTCTCTCTCTCTCTCTCTCTCTCTCTCTCATTCTTACTTAATAGAAATGTTTGATGTCTTCTGAGGGATAATTGTATATGACTGGAGTAGACTCGCAACGAGACGTTGACACACCGTGACACGCCGAATAATAAACGAATTTTTTTTCTATTAGAAATTGTATCGACTTTGACGAATACGCTCACGCACACAGATGAAAGAATTTTCTCTTAGAATTTACTCTGAGAATCATGTGGGACAATATGGTATAAACGTGGGACATTATGGTATAAAAGAAATTTTATGAGAATGTTTTTGATTAATATTTATCACGATAAAAATAATAATATCTATCACAATAATAAAATATAAAATGTTTGATTAATTTTACTATGCACTTTAGTAAAAATACATAACTTTTAAGAGAATTCGGATGAAATTTTCCGACTTATTTCCACTAAATTTTATTAATTTATAAATATCTCCGAGAAATATTAGCATATGTACAAGTTATAGTACACTAATAATGTCTAATAATGTCGATCATGGACCTACGCCAAATACTTAACGTTACAATTGTATGTTTAACGTTGCAATGGATTGTTTTCATTTTTACATATGTACGGGTACCAGCAGAAATGGTGTCCGTCGACAACTTCAGCGTTACACACATACAACAGAAATCATACGTATACATATGTACTAACTGCATGTGTATGCGTGTGATCCTGAAGTTGCCGACGGACACCATTTCTGCCGTTGTGTGACGGGTACCGGCAGAAATGGTGTCCGTCGACAACTTCAGCGTTACACACATACAACAGAAATCATACGTATACATATGCACTAACTTCATGTGTATGCGTGTAATCCTGAAGTTGCCGATGGACACCATTTCTGCCGTTGCGTGTACATTCCTGAGCAATATACCGTTTGAATTTTGTACAGCTCTCTTTTTGTATCTGATATGTGATTTTGAAATATTATAAAAATATTTTTACATAAAGAGATTTAGCCTCAACATGAAACTTTCTTCTCTTGCACTCCCAATTCAAAATAAATAACATAACCTAAACTATTTCCGTTTTTTAATATTAAACTAAAAATAGATTAGGTTAGATTATTTCTTTCGAAGTGAGTAGAGGGAGAGCTCCATCCCGCATTTAAGACTTAAAATATTGATAAAACTACATTGTTTATAATATTAGTTTATAATATATCTAAGGAAAAGCATTAAACTTATGAAACTAATGTTTTTGTTATATCTCCTAAACCAATGCCGTCCTTATTTGATTCTTCCGGGGAATTATTCAGAACAACTTTCTCTACAACATATCAAACAATAAGTGACGATAAAGTCGATAAAGTAAACTTTTTATGCAATTTTACTACAAATGTAAACACAATACAATGAATACAATGAAAAAGATAAAGACAGTGAAATCGTGGCGATCAAATGTAAACACAAAAATATAACACACGTAAAATATAATGAAAAGCTGATACAAGTAACTACTAAAATTATAATACTTCAAAATATCTCAGGAACCAAACACCAAAAAATTCAAACGGTGTATTACTCAGAAATATACTCTGTAACATTTGTAAAATGAAAACAATCCGACATTTGTAAGTTAAACATTTGCCAATGCTTCTTTTCCATTTTGATATCTAAACTAACAATACAATATATATCTTTTCTTGGTGTATTAAATATACAGTTATCAAATATTCTAATAATCAATCAGACAAAGTTCGACAAACGGAGCAAATGATCTCAGTTTACAAAAAATAAGCGATACACAGTCAGAACGCATTCTAATAAAATGAAATCAATAAATTATTTTTAGAGCAGTTAGTCGGGACGAAATTAACGATCGATTCTAGCAAGGCCGATTGATCCGATCGAAGTAAAAACGTAAAAAAAAGTTTTAACGTTTCTTCTTATTAGAATTGATAGTGATTTTCTTTTCGTATCTAATGTTTGCTCTACATATTTAATGTTAAATATTGAGTTTTTATTTTATAATATATCAATATTATTATTATATAAAATAATATATTCATTATATGATTTATTATTATATAATAAATATATTGATTATGAATATGAATAGATGATTGAAATTATTATATGCAATAATAGCATTAATACATTTGTTAATACTATTATTGATATGCATTATATAATATATTTATTACATATTATATCTTAGGCAAACGTATGTTAAAAGAAATTTACAAGAAAAAAATAATATTTAAAAATACAGTGTGTCTCTTCTATTAATATTAGCGAATAATGAATAGTAAATTAAAGAATAAGTTTCTTTCCTAACTGCAGTTTTTTCTTACTTCTGTTTTGTAAATTCTTGAAATTATCATAAATTTATTTTTCGAATTTTTGATCTTCTACAAAAGTTATGCAAATATCATTCAAATTTCTATAACTTTTTTCAAAAAAGTCAAAATATTTCTACTTTGAATATCATGAAAATTAATAAAAAGCAAGTAGAAATAATTTTGAGAAATATACGCAACAATTTAATGACGTAAAACGGAGGACGAGGTCAAAAGTTCACGTACTACAAATGAACGTATTCTGATTCGCTTTAACGTTGTTAACCCAAATGATTCAGAGAACAATACAAAAACCTCTATTTTAAAAAATAAAAAACTCTAAAATAAACTTTTTCCAAACTTTTTAGAATATATAATGTATATATACATATATATATATATACGTTATACATATCGTTGTTATGCATTGTGTGTGTATATATATATATATACACACAATGCATAACAACGATACTTTTTAAAGTGGGCGAATAATGCTTAGTCGGCTTCTACATATTGTTTATATATTTTTAGTCGCCTTCCATATACAGGGTGGTTGCCAATAGGTGAAACAAAATTTAAGAAGTGATTCTACACAAAATAAGACAAACATCAACAATAACAAAATTGTTATGAAGGCTTCCTTTTCTTAGTTATAAATATTTAAAAGTTCGTGTAAAAGGTATCTAAAGCTCGACAGTTTGCTGCATACTTTTGCGTCACAAAGTATTTTGAGAGCGATTCGGTCGATGTAGTCTATGCATGCCAAAAATTTTGTGGATTACCATGCTTCGGGCATCTTTCATGCAAATTTTCAAATATTTATAACTAAAAAACGAAACCTCTATCATAATTTTGTTATTCTTCATTTTTGTTATTTTATATAGAATCACTCCTTAAATTTTGTTCCACCTGTTGTTGAACAACCTGTGTTTGTGTTTGTGTTTATGTGTGTGCGTGTGCGTGTGTGTGTGCGTGTGTGTGTGTGTGTGTGTATATATATATATATATATATATATATATATGAAAGCCGGCTAAGCATTATTCACTTACTCCTAAGAGTACCGTTGTTCAGGAAATAATGGGGAATGTTTGTATTCTTTAGAGAGGCTTGTGGGGTGATCTTGGTCTAACATTTATAGTCCAGCTATCAACACTGACGAGTGAGATACTAAACGCATCGCTCTGGAGTCACGCTGTAGTTATCCATAGTACGAACTTCTCTGTCCTGCCAGTATAAGTGCTGCATTCATAGGCAGCAGTCAGTCGCGATGAACTAGCTGTGACAAACCCACTGGACTCAGCCGCCATTTGCTCTCTCTGGAGTCATATTACTTTAATTACTGTGTGTAAAATAGCATTAACCAGGAGATCTGAATAGCTCAAATAGTAAAAGCAGTTACCAAGAAAGCAAAAGGTCTCTTCGATTTTCAATTTAGCCACTCGTGCCTCACATATTTTTCGAGTCCGTAAGAATATTGTTTATAAACAATCATTTTTTCGGGCTGAAAGATGTGAATACCGTACAAAGTACGACAGCTACTGCCACGGATAGATGATTGCTACCGTATGTCTGAGCCAGTGCAACCCATCACACGCCTGTTTTATTACTTGGATGTATTACTTATACATATAAAAATTATATGTGTATAACTACAATGTATATATATGTATATAAATTTATAAGTAAACACACACACATATGCGCGCGCGCACAGGTGAAAATAAAATTATTTGCAAAAAATGGTATGCAAAATATTACACTCATTGTCAGTAAATGCACATAAAATTTGAGAAATTTATATGAAAAAAATTTATATATTTTTTTAAATTATTTTATTAGTTTTTAATCCGGCCTTTATTTCTGTATATAAACATAAAACTCTCATTAAATCAAATATTTAATATAACATTAAGTCAAAATTTCTGTGAATAATATATTTATATATATTTATCCATGATTATTGAGAATTACCCATTTATCCATGATTATTGAGAATTACTATGTGCTTATGTTGTTAGAGAAAGTAATGAGTATACAAAGCTAATTAATCGACTTTTTACAACAATGTAAATACCGCGGCAAGCATAATGTCCAATTATATATTTGCGTACATTATTAATGTGTGCAAATATCACATAATTATTCTAAGGAGAAAAATATATTACAGATCTTAATAATATCACGTATGTATTAAAAGATATCTATTCATGTAAAATTGAATTATACATATGTCCTGAGCGATATTATTACGTCCAAATACTTATATACTTCTCACCATTTGTTTCGATTAATGAAATAACTTTCCGCAATAATTCAAAATGTAATATGATCAAAAAGGTGATTACACATACTGTTTATCCCGCTTTATCGCTTTCTTAAATCGCATGAATCGTTCTTAAAAAGGATTGCTCTTTTGCAAAATATATCTGGAAAAATCCATGAGTAAACCACACTCTTTAACAACGAAAAATATACTCAATTTTTAATTATAAATATTAATTCTATTATGAGTAGTTTAGAAAAACAAGTTGGTAATAGTTTGACGAATATTTGATTATACAATGATTAATAATGATTATAAAAATAAAAAGGATATGGGTTAATGAAATCTAAGCGCAGAAAACAAGGCGCAAATAATTATCTTCAAAAAAATTTCTTTATTTATACACGGAGATCGTTGAGATTGCTCGGAGCACGTACACAATTTTATATATTATTTGCTAGAAGATATTACTTACTCGAAAAGGAACTGAAAATGGATAATTAAATCTAAATAATTAATTCTAGATAACTAAAAATATTTTTTTTAAAGATAATTACTCATGCCCAGTTATCTGGGCTTCATTCTCATTAGTCCGTTTTCTTTTTTGTTTTTATATTATTTATTAGAATTTCATATTTTACTTAATATTGATTATTACTTGGAAAAATATATACATAATTAATAATTGTAAATGTTACAAGAATAAATGCCAGTTGTAATTTACTCATTGTCAATGCCGCTAGTTAAAAATGACATGAAAGTAGATAACGAAAAATATCGAAGGTTATTTTTGTGCGCAGCTCTCGATAAAATACGAATCGTGCAGTAAGAAATCGATATTCGCTCATAATTCAGATGGTGTGCGTACATTCCCCTTCTTCTCTTCGATGTTGCCTTGTTACGAGCATGAACTTTATTTCCCCTGCTTTCAACCGTTGTTTCACCACTAACCCACTTTTCATATTTCCTGCGATTATATAGCGATTGTTCAATTGAGAATTCTAAAAGTAAGCAACACACATTTGCATTTTATTTTTACATTAAACTTAAAACCATTTCTTTGGATTCATCTTTAAAATTTCAAACAAAAATTTCTTAGACAAACAACTTAATATAAAAACAAATTAACGAACCAACGTCACTAATGATATCCCAAGAAAGCTTTTAATTTTTAAACTCAAGTGTAGTTTACTAATATTTCATTATTCAGTAGGGTTTCTAAAATTTAATTTGTGAAATATATATATATATATATATAGTCTTAAATTTATAAATTATATATAATACAAACCGCTTATATAATTCCGCTTATAATGTCGCAAAAAACATTTCTATGTTTAATTGAATGAAAGTACGTCATAATCGAAACATTTTTTGTATTATTTTAATTAATAAATGACTGTCGCGAATATCCTTCAAAAATATTTCTTCGTTCGAACATAAAAATTGAAAATATCTATGATCAATCGGAAGCATATCTTTTAAATCATAAGTAAAAAACATTTTTCATTGATATATACCTTCTTATATACTTCTACATTTTCCGTACTCTGCGTGTCCTCGTATAACTGTGAACGGTCTGTCAACAGGATATTACAGGTTGAAACCTGTCATATAATGAAACGTTAATTGGGTAAACAGTTCCTCATCGAAGTTATTCGCGTTTCAATAACGCAACAAGGGTAGAAAAACAAACAATCAGAGAAAAGATGAAACAAACGTTAACCCATATACAATAAAGTTGCAGTCATAATAGTTGACGTGTGCTTAAATTAAATTTCGTTTAATTTCAACAAATTTATATTAAAATATCAAAAATAGCATCACATTTTACGTTATATCCTGCATCTAAAAAAAGCAAGAAATAGAAACAATGCAAAAAATATTATAAATTAAAAATTGTTAAATAAATTTTGAAAGATATAATTTATGTGTACATAATTACAGTTTTTCCTAATAATAAGTTTTTTATAAAATATTTCAATTTATCGTAGTCTTTATAGCTAATTGAAAATAACATTTTCTTAGCAAAATATACATATACCAAATTATCCAATATACAGTATACACACATAAACACATTATATTATTTTAATATTCCGGTTTATATTTAAAATATAATCTTTTTTTAATATTGTAAATTTTTATGTATACTATATTATATTATTGTTTTGTTTAATTAGATATTTCAATTGGTTAATGAAGATGGAAGCAATATTCGTCAATTTGTATCACATTGCAATAGTAAGAAATGGAAACTAAAAATCTTGTCTTCGTTGGTGATTGCTTTTCATTTTATCACGAATATATATGTGCATCTTAATCATTCTTTTAAGCAAGCTTTTTAACAGAATCGCGATTTTGCCATTCATTAGGAATTTGTGCAAGTGAATGTTTTTAGATATTTATCTTATTTACTTATAACCACTTCAGCAATTTTCTAGAAAGTCAATACTTTCATTAATGTTAATTATGTTTGCTAGCGATTAACGCTATAACATCTACATATTTTCGCGAATATTAATTGAAAATATTATATATTGACAAGAAAGTTATATTGTGTAATCGTGCTCCAGTTTGAAGCAGCAATGAGGGCAGCAGTGAAGGGAAGACCGAAGCACTTTAACGAAGACATTTTAGACTAACACAAAGTGGATAGAATCTGCAGGTTTTTATCTTTCAGTTTGCTTTTTTCTCTTTCATATCTCTCTCTCTCTCTCTCTCTCTCTCTCTCTCTCTCTCTCTCTCTCTCTCTCTCTCTCTCTCTCTTTCTCTTCCTCTTTCACACACTCATGATACCTCAATGACAGTTTTCGTGTTGCTTATATTATCTATAAGTAAATCTCTGGCATACATTCAAGGAACTCACCGAGAGTAGGCAAATGTAAATCAGCTCTGTCGCCCGGTTTATTGCTCGTCGTAGCTAAATCCTTTCGTACAAAAGTGGACGCAACTCGCGCAATTCACGTCGGCGTGATACACGGTCACGCGTGTTTGTATTCCCGTATTATGTAATCACGTATATGCTAACATGTTCTGTCACATATATGTATACGTATACGCGGCGACGGTTACGACAGCAACGGCAATGACAGTACACCAAACCTAACACATATGTCGCATTTCGCCAACAAGCTTACGCGGCGACTTTCAGACTGACAGGAGGGTAGTTTCGGTCGTCGCGACGCTCCGCTACACCGCTGCCACCCTTCGAGCATAGGTATTACTAGTCGCCACCGATGCTTCTGCAGGCCACTAGTCTCTCATTCCCGTTGGCACCCGTCACCTATTGTTTCGCAAAGCGATTGGCCCGCTCATCGCGTTTTAAAGTTCGCCTGGCACGCTAATGTAAGCAACTATGCGAAAAAGATCTTGCTTCCAGTTGTAGCTATTTTAAAGATTATAAAGTAAACATTGAACTTAGACTTTAAAATTAATTGGTTATATAAAGAATATTCAAATAACATAAAATAATATCTTTTTTACTAATTATTACTGCTACGTAAAAGTAGTCTATATATAAAAAGATGTCAACTTTCTAAAGAAATATTAAGTAATATTGAAACTTTTAATATATTCAGATTTTACAAATACACATCCTGAGATATTGCGATTAATAAGATGCATCAGTTAATTAATATTTTCAAAAGATTTATGCACAATCATAATAGCACTTGCAACATTCGCAACATTGGTAAAAAAAAAAAGGAAAAAGGTGCAAGTACATCCACCAGTTATGAAAAACATGTTATTGTAAAAAACTGTTTTACAAAATAGTGTTATTTTAATCTGTACAAAACAGTGTTACGTCCGGTGTACTTCACGATTCTTTTCTTTCATGAAATATTAATTATCAACAAATATCTGATAGGCAAGAAATAATTTCAAACCGTAAGATAACAAATGCTAGAAATTGAGCCATGCATAAATATTCAAAGGGCTCTCTAGCTTATTTAAAAATTTTAAAATAAAACAGAGTCACCGTAAACGAGATCGTTGTTTAAAACTAGAATTATAAGTTGGAGACGGTGACAAACTTAAACACTTAATATGAGTGCTCGCTTAACAGACCACCCTTGGGTGACAGTTGCTTATAATAAACTCTATAGAATATAGCAACAAGCGATAACTCCCTCCAATTGTACCAAACTCTCCATTGGTTAAGACCAAAATTCTCTGATAAAAATCAATACCAATACATAAGCCTCTGAGGTTCGAAACCGAAAAGACAACCCCTTCAAGAATATGAGAGCGTTAATTAAAATTCTTATTCGTCAAATTATTCAATGGAGACGAGGTAGTAGAACCTTGTGTTACGCGAGAAAAATCATCCAAACAGTCAGTCCATTTTCAACAGTCGGTCCGTTTTCATCAGTCAAATATTCACCATTGTAATTGTCACATCGCACTCCTAACCTAGATCTAATTTTCTTTATTTTGACTTTAAATATATAGTCTCGGGAATCCTTTTCGCGACATTTACTTATTATTCTATAATTTATATCTCAGTGAATGTATCTCAAATAAGTTCAACTTTAATTATGAATGTGTGAATGTGACTTGTTATAATTCTCTGATAGATATCTATTATCAACCTTTTCACGGATAATTGGAAATCAGTATTCGCTGACCCTAGCCATTATTGTTTTACCTACGTCCGCATTTGCCAATAAACAATGAGTTTAATCAAATAAATTTTTATTTGTTTCTTTTATTGTCTCGTTTAAGTCTAAATAATTTCATAAATTTCCATGGAATCTTTCATCTATAAAAATCGCTTTACATACATGCATTTCTATAAATAATCATTGCATCGCTCCGTTCTTCTCAGTCTCTATTTTGTACCTTTCTATTCCATAGAATAACCCATGCATTTAAGTTTACCGACATTCGCATGCTAGGTTGCTAAATATATGTAAGGGGAGCACCTTTCTTTTCCATAGAATAATCTGTGTATTTGAGTTTATTAACATATATATGCACGGTTACCGAATACACATAAAGATAAACTCAGAAAATTTAGATTTTTCCCTCCTTTCTTTTCTTTCAAATAATATAATAATTTATTAAAATCTCGATATTCTCTTCTTTTTTCATTCTTCATGGTAGAATATCAAGATAATTAATAAAGAATTGCTTGAAGAGTATATAAAATTATCAATAAATAAATAAATCTTGTGGCTTGGGCTTGGTGAATATTATTTTTTTATATTTAATTTTTATTCTAATGCATGTTTCAGTTGTCCCATAAATTTTCTTTTCTTAATTTTAATTTAATGTACATATGAGCGGCGAATCTCTTCCGCTCATCATCAAATTACATCTTTATATTTAGTCACTTATACTTTTGATATTACTTTATTTTTTTTTCTTATTGTATTAATTACACATTATAATGACCAATCAAAATCTAAGATTTAATGTTAGAATTTCTTCCACATCTTTCTGATTGATGACCTCCGAATTCGTGTAACACTCGCGATAATAATTACAAATACAACCACCTATACATTACATTAATAGTATTTACAAATATATGTATTCGTATTTCTCTTCATGTTACCGAGGATAATAATGTGAAGTTTTATATGTTTAATCTTTTTCATTTTTCTTTAATTTTTTTCTAATAAATTATCATGGTTAATTTAATCATTCCTTTAATTAAGGGGTAACACCAACTTGACACTTTAAAAAAATCTAATTTTTTTTTGCTTAAAATATTCCTTATAGTCTTAAAAATGATATATATTAGACCCGACTTCGAAATCGCAAAAGAAAATGTTTCGAGTGAGTATAGTGAAGCGCGTCACTGTGTTGCGCTACGTCGTGTAAGCGGCTTATTGAAAGAGCCTGTTACCTGCAAAGGGACATTTATTCTTATGAATTTTTTTGTATCTGTAGATGGCTCTGCCAAAATTTTAACCGTTATTTTATACACGAGGTTAGTTGTAGAACGAACAGACGCCAAACGACGCTCAGCGTCAAAAATTGTTACGAAAAACTTTAAACGCGTTTTTCTCGAAACAGCATTTTTCGAAACGGCGGGCAGCATAACTTCGTCAATTTTTATCCGATCGACTTGAATTTTTACCCAGATCTTTATTTCAACATTATCTAAGACTGTACGTAGGATTTTTGCAATATCTTAAAAATTCTCGCCGCTACCGCTTTATTTCATTCAAATTTTTGAAGTTAAAAATGACTTTTTTTCAAATCGTTGCCATTTTAACAAAAATGCATATTTCTCAAAACGGCTACGTACATCCCTAGTTTTAAATATATAGAAAATAAGTATTTTTGTTTTTTTGTTCTAAGACTAACCACTGCTGAGTAATCGTGCCCGCCGTTTTGCATGTCGATCAAAACCACGTACAAAAAGATAGCCATCACACGCTTAATTTTTATATTAAATACTTTAAAAAATATTTGTTATATTCTTCAATATACTTGTAATAAACACTAAAAAAAACTTTTCCTTGTACAGTATAGTTTTCTTTAAAAAAATTCTTAAAAATGCTTTAAAATTTGAGGCTCTAAGGTGGTGTTACCTCTTAAGATATGCTGTTCATACTTTAGTACTATTTAAATTACGTTCAGTATATCTTTTATATATCTTCAAAGAGAGAAATAATGCTTTGAGAGATCATACAGATCAACGTCTCATATAGACACGTTAAAAATGTGATTTGTGTATCTTTACAAGGAAATGAAGTAAATACGTATTGTAATTCCAAGCCTCTTAGTTTCGTCCCGGTTTCTTCTCGGCTGTAACAAATTAGAGCTGATCAATGCTGATTGTTGAATAACGGCTGGGAAAAGTTACTTTATCAAGGTCCCCAGTCGTTGTATGTTCACATTTTACGTACGTATTCACCACGGCCGCGGTGCAGCGTACGGTGGTGCGTATGGCGACGGTACGTATCCTGGTAGTGCGTATGCCGGTGGTGCGTATCCTGGTGGTGCATATGCCAATGATGCGTATGGTGGTGCAACGTAGGCCGGTACCGGTGCCGGTGTGCACATAGATGCGACGAGTGGATGCATGTGGGTGTTCACCGGCCGCATGTGGGTGTACACCTGCCTGCTCTTTTTCCGATCTTTATTTATCGCCCGCCGAACCGCTTCATTTATTTTCTGCAAAAATATAATAAAATCATTAGGCACACCTTGTATATGTACATACATATACACACACATTTATATAAGTTTACTAAACATTTTTTAAGTCAGTATAAAACAAATATTTTTTTTATCTTTGTACACTAAATTTTTTGTAAAAATAATGATTTTGCAAGTATATAAGCTTTTTATAAAATCAGCGATACAATTTATTTATGTATGAATGTATACACACATATACAGAATATTTTAATTATAACGATTAGCACAAAGCTATATTTATAAACTAATTGTTACAATTAAAATATTCTGTATATGCGTGTAACATTCATACATAAATAAGTTGTATCGCGGGTTTTATAAAAAGCTTATATACTTGTAAAATCGTTATTTCTACAGAAAATTTAATGTACAAAGGTGAAAAAAATAGTTGTTTTATACTGACAAAAAATGTTTAGTAAACTTATATAAACCCAGATAGCCAACTGTCTATGAAGTTGTTGTTTTGTTGCCAACAATTATTGATAATATTACAATTATTGGCAACATGACAGCAATACGATTAATTATTTATTAGATTATTAGATCAAAATCGCTAGTACTTAATTAATAGCCAATAGTATGATCAAACTAGCCAAGAAGTTCTTTATTTAATAGTACGACGTTTCGACCATTTGGTCCTTTTCAAGTGTCAACCAAATGGTCGAAACGTCGTACTATTAAATAAAGAACTTCTTGGCTAGTTTGGTCCTTTTAATCATAGTATTGGCTATGATTAATTATATTAATCAACATAATAGTAATATGATTAATTAATATGATTAATCATGCTTGGTTATTTGGTAATGTGCGTGTGTGCGTGTGTGTGTGTGTGTGTGCATGCGTGCGTGCGTGTGTGTGTGTGTGTGTGTGTGTGTGTGTGTGTGTGTGTGTGTGTGTGTGTGTGTGTGTGTGTGTGTGTGTGTGTGTGTGTGTGTGTGTGTGTGTGTGTGTGTGTGTGTGTGTGTGTGTGTGTGTGTAATTATATAAATGTGTAACTAACCTTTTGCACATTTCTATCCGGCCTTTCTCATAAGAGCATCCTCGCCGATTCTAGTGCCACAGGCGGTCTTAGAATAAAAATGTGTAACTGTTAATTGCAAATTCAGATTTTTACTTTAACATAATTATGTGTTTTAATTATGTCAATTGATTCGTCTCGTTATTCTGTGCATAAAAGTATTAGAGTAAGATAAACAATGAATATTTTATGAGATATCTTGTATTTTATGTCAAAATACTGCAACTTTGAAGCCTTATAACTCAAAAAATACTTTGTCATAAGTGTTTTGGAAAGCTCTCGAGATGAGCTAGAAGAATATGTAAAAATATATAGGGTGTTCCATTTAAAAAACTTGAAGTAACCTTCACGTAACCGTCAAATGACTTTTCAAGGACAAACCAATGGTACCATCTTATGGCCCCCTCGAAACCATACAACTTTTGTCTGAAACATTTTTCTCTCCCGGGCTTGGTTTTCGAGATATTCGACTGGATGGATTAAAATGGTCCATCCTGTATATACTGTGTATATATGTACTGTGTATATATATATATATATATATATATATATATATGTATATATATATATATAGAGCGTGTTAAACCGAAGAGAAAAATCTTACATCATTTTGTTAAATTCGCAATAATTAATGAGATATAAATTAATAAAGATCGGCCAATCCGTGCCAGTATAAGCGCGCCTTTAATACTATCACCCCTGATATGGCGCATCGTGCACCGTGACAAATTATTCGAAGAGCTGACCTCTGCTTACAAGCACGGGGAACGCACTTCGAACAATTATTGAATTAAATTTTGAGTGTGGATTAGGCCTACTGGGGAAACCACAATAAAAAAGAGCGCCAAGCTATCTACCTCAAGGTGGTGTAGAAACGATAGCGTTTCCTTGCCACACAAAATAATTTTATTTAAAAGAAATATTAATAAAATATATCTGTGGAGAAAGAGAAAGAGAGAGAGAGAGAGAGAGAGAGAGAGAGAGAGAGAGAGAGAGAGAGAGAGAGAGAGAGAGAGAGAGAGAGAGAGAGAGAGAGAGAGAGAGGAGAGAGAGAGAGAGAGAACGTTTTATGAATTAAAAATAAGTTAATAAGAGTTCTTATATCACGTTTATAATTCTACAATTCCCGACAAAAATTAAAAAGTTCCATATTCTTCATTTAAAATTAATCGAAATTGAGAAATGTCTTCTAACTTCGCAAATCTAACACGATCGTCCTCTCTTTTAAGTACTAAAATGTATTGAATATTATCATTTTTGGTAAGATAGTTCCTGATTCCTGATAATTATGTTCAAATTCAGCAAATTGAATAGAAATATCGGAAAATTTCTAAAATGATAATATTCAATGCGTTTTAATATTTAGAGAAGAGTTTCGTGTTAGAGTTGCAAAGTTAGAACGATATTTTTTAATATCGATTTTTAATAAATTTAATTTTTTTAAATAAGAAATGTGTGCAGAACTTTTTAATTTTTACCGGAAAATTGTAGAACTATTAAAAGTGCTATTAAAACTTGTAGTATTTTTTTTTTAATTCATACACAGAGAGAATTTTTTCTTAAAATTTACCTTGAAAATCATTGCAATCGTGGAACAACATCGAAAGAATTTTATGATAATTCTTCCGATTAAAACTTATCACAATAAAAAATAATATCTATCACGATAAAATATAAAATATGTTTGATTAATTTTACTATGTAGTTTAGTAAAATTAATCAAACATGTTTTATATTATATTGTGATAGATATTTTTTATTGTGATAAGTTTTAATCAGGGAATTTTTCATAAAATTCTTTCCATACCATGTTGTCCCACGATTACCATGATTTTCAGGATAAATTCTGAGAGAAAATTCTCTCAGTATTAGAGCGTTGTGCCAATTTTGTAGACATTATTTCAATCAGAATACAAGTTGTAATCGTTACGTTCATCTTTGTTATGTTATTGTTCATTTATCGAAATACATATACGATATCTTACGGTAAACGCGCTCACACATTTCATATTATTATTTGATATTATTTTATATTATTATTCATATTTATTATTTATTATAGTAGTATTGGGGCAGGTATGGCCCGTCAAAACAAATCCCCACCACCGCGCTCTCGGGCGCCACGCAGGGTGTCTGGTGTTCTGGTGGCACCGGAATCGATATCGGCCCAAGAGCCATACCTGCCCCATTACGTAACATAAATGCCTTATCTAATCTTTACTCTAGTAAGTTCTTATTTAGCCCAGCACACCAGGACCAGGATCAGCAATACAAAGGGCCCAGGTTCAAGTCCCGAGAAAACCCTTCTCCCACCACCACCACCAGGACTGACAAAAAAGAAGTGGTGGTTGGAGAGGGAAGGGTTTTCTCGGGACTTGAACCTGGGTCCTTCGTATTGCTGATCTTGGTCCTGGTGTGCTGGGCTAAATAAGAACTTACTAGAGTAAAAGTTAGATAAGGCATTCATGTTACGTAGTAGGGCAGGTATGGCTCTTGGGGTGATATCGGTTACGGTGATGGTAGTGGGACGGAAAAGCGCTTTGGCGTTCTGCACGTGGGGCAGGTATGGCTCGTCAAAACAAATGATGTCACATGATAGGTGACCGTGTATAATGTCATGCCTGTGAAGATGAAAAAAGGATAATAACACAAGAACGTGCAGGTTCTGTCAAACGCGACGGTATGACACAACGAAAGAAATAGTATTATCGGTGGCTTATATTACGATGCGCGCCTAATGTTGAAAGAGGTTGCGGAACATCCTCTTTTAACAATAAAAGTAACGGAACTACTTATATGTAGAATGGGAAAGAGGAGTGGGTGAAAGAAATCGGCAATAGATTTAAATGTACAAATATGTAACGTTTATTTAAAATTATTTTTACAAAATCAAAATTATTCAAGAAGTTTTTACAAAATGAATAATTAAAGAAAATATTCCTGGGATAATGATTATAATTTTCGTTTTGTTACTATCATATGTACAATTTGATTGAGGTAAAGCGAGGTTATTTCTAAAAACGTTATTTCAAAGTATATATCGAGAAATGATAAATCTTTTAGCTGAATGCGAACGTTACGTTCTATTTCCTTGCTATTACTCTTGATCAGAAGTTTTATAATACTGCTATTAATGTTACTATTGATAGGAAGATTTATCTCTATTTCGTTCATTAGATATCACGCACATTCGTTGATACTGTTGGAAATTAAATTTAGTTGATTCAAACGAGCGTTTACATATCCAACTATATTTTCCAGTCCCAGAAAGGTTGCTCTCTGCATTACTATCACAACGCTGTAAGTTTTCCGTTTCTTCGGTGTAGGTCCGTTTGCGTTCGTATCCTCGATGTTTTCTAAAGGAAGATCTTCTTGCGCTTTTTCGCGATACGCTACTAGCACAGCTCTAGCACCATATGCGGTAGTAAAATTTATAATTATTCTGTCGATGATAATCGTACTCTGTTTAATTTTATCACCGTTTAAGTACAAAGACATCTGTTCCATGTTTTTTTGAAATTTCTGCCACGATTCCATATCGAAGCAAATTCCTTCAGCGCTATGAGATGATAATTTAACAATCGGTAGAAAATCCAGTTCCTCTCCATCCGACGCCATAAGGCCCACATGAATTTTCTTCGTATAGGATGAATTCAGGCCATATGTTGTAGATAACAACATACGTTGCAGTTCGATTTTTCCCACGAAATTACATTCTGACTTAGAAGCGCTGACTGAATACAAGGATTTCTTGAAATTTGAATTTTCCTTACGATTATCCATGATAACTGCTTCTGCGTAGAAAATCGAAGTTCGAATAATCGCGCTCAAAGTACAAACGAAAACAACGAACTTTTACAGTTGAACTTGCTAGTTCGGATGGCAAAAAACGACTAAACTTAATTTTCCCGAATACTTAAATTAGAAAGATGAAATGGAAAAGTGGTGAGGGAAAATGCGCGCGCTGAATAATAAAAAATTATATGTGTATGGAATTTTAAATTAATTTAAAAAATAGATTATAAAAATGTACGTTACCCTCCATAGCTTGCCTGTGTCGCGTCTAAAGTTCAGAGAATAATATTTTTATAACGTAGTTTTACAAAAATCGTGAAAAATATAAAAAAGAAAATTTTTCATATATATATATATATATATAAATAAAATTGTATTCAATATAAATTTAGAAAAAGAATTTCTAAAGCGCGCCAAGAAAAAAACAAAATCTTGCGTCACATATAAAAGTTATAAAAAAAAAAGATATTTATTGCTTGTTGGTTTTTCCAAAATTTTTTCACAACATATTTTTTATAGCAAGCCGCCAGGAAAATAAAGAAAATAATAAAGATTACCGAAATTTTTTCACGACATATTTCTTATAACGAGCCGACGCGGAAATAAAAAAAATAATAAAGATTACTTCACGTAACAAAAAAGGAATAATCGTTTATTGCTTGCTGGTTTTTTCGAAATTTTGTCACGACATATTTCTTATAACGTGCCGCCGGGAAAATAAAGAAAATAATAAAGATTACTTCGCGTAACAAAACAAAAGGAATAAGTGTTTATTGCTTGTTGTTTTTTCCGAAATTTTTTTCACGATATATTTCTTATAAATAGTCGGCGAGAAAATAAAGAAAATAATAAAGATTACCGAAATTTTTTCACGACATATTTCTTATAAAGAAAATAATAAAGATTATTTCACGTAACAAAAAAGGAATAATCGTTTATTACTGTACGTAACAAAAAAAGAAATGTAAACGTGGGAAATAGATTATGTCCAAAACTTTCTTTGAACTTACCGTTAATCCGTCATAAAAGAAGAAAATATAATAATAAAACATTCTTTCGAAGGTTTTGCATTGTATTGTCGTATCGCATTTTGTTTAATAACCCGACCAATGCAAAATCAAAGAATTTTCTCCTCTTCCTAAAGAGGCGTTTTCTTTAAAATGTATAAATATGGTTCTCCGTATTGGAAAAAGTACATTTCAAGTTCCGAATTTGAATGTTATCCATCACGTGAGTTACAGTGCAAATAATTAATGATCATGATGAATCTTAAAAACGTTGTAGAAATTTGCCTTTCGCTGGCACAGAGTTTGTGCGGCAAGAAATTTGACAAATTGTTATTGGGATTAACAAGCGACGACGAAAAAAATTATCGCGTCTTCGGAAAGTTCGCTGGCGAGTGTCCTAACGTGGTGCTCGCGGTATTATTCCGCCTAGGACATTTTTGCAATTTTCGCGAACTTTTGAATATCACCGGAGAAGTTATCGAATCACGGATCTGTTTTGGTGAGGAAGAGAGCGATGCTAGTGAGCACATAGAATTTCTTCGGCTGCATTTTCATCGATTTCTCCAGAATTCGAATGGTAAGTTTTTATTTTTACTTTTATCAGGTTTAAAATTATAAAATATGTTATTTAAATCAAACAATTTTTAGACTCAACGCGCCCGATTGCGATCGCAACAGTCGAAGGAAATCGTCACCCTCGAATAAATGAAGATCGAATCGCTAGATTAAGTTTACGCAGGAGACGTCAAGCAGACACGTCGCCAGAGGCGGGACCTTCACGTAAATTTTAACACATATTTTATAGCGATGATGAAAAACAAAATATTATTTTTCAAATTTTAAAATACCGTACATTTCAGGACGGGCTCGCATAGTGTTAACTCCAGAATCTCCTGTTATCGATTTAACGGAGGGGGATGAGAATGACGCAGAGGAACCGCTTTCCGGAGAAATTAGCTCGATTGACGAAATGGTCATATTCTCCCAGCTTGCAAGTAAGTAAAAAATATTACATCCAATAAAAGAAAATAGCGCAAAAGATTTTTTTAAACAAGAGAAATAATACAATATTTTTTAGATTATATCGCAGCAAACGAAGAAGTACGGAATGAAAACCTGAGGGAAGGAAATGAAGAGGCAGAAATAGAATCGGGCGAAATGACTGAGGAAGAAGAAGAAGAAGAAGAAGAAATGAGAGAAGAGGAAAAAGAAGCGAAAGGCGAGGAGGAGGAAGAAGAAGAAAATGATATAAATGACGTGTCGATGATAGAAGAAGGTAATAACTTAACACATTTTTTAGTTCTTTTCTTATGTTTAAATTTTATTTTAATTGAAAAAATTTTACTAGTAAACTTTTACTCAACAATTATCGTCTCCGACATTTCATACACGGTGTACGATCCCTAAAGATATACCGATGTAACAGAAGGTCGAAGGAAGAATATTAAAACGAGTAAGTTAGCTTAACATAAATAATAACATAACAATTTTACATTATTAACAAAATTTAAACGTAAGAGAGAAATATTTTACGAAATATTTCATCAAAATAATTTAATTATTCTTATTTTTCACAGTACAGATCGGGGGTTGAAGAAGCGGCGTAATACAACGTCAACAACATCAACATCAACAAGTACGCGTAGGAGAAGAAGAAAATCAGTCGCATGCAGGTGAGGAAACACTTGACGCTGTGGAAAACGAGCCCGATAGAAGAGAAGAGGAGGGTATATACTGACGATCAGGTAGAAAATAATTTTAGAAATATTGTATTATTATCGGAAAACATGCGCCAATTTAGAAATTTCGGTATAGAGGGACGCGAAATTAGTTTTCGTATCCGACCCGTACCCGAGGGGGCTAATGTATATAACTGGCTAGAGAACGCGTTTCGGGAACTTCACATGTACGTAACGCGTTCGTGCGTACCAGATGGTTACGTCGGGATGACTTTTGATTCCGGAAATTTTACGCGTGGACCCGCAGGTATATCGTTCCGACCATTTCGCGACTTGACTTACAAGAATATTTGGAATCTTGTAAGTTCGTTAGCGCAAAGTTGCAACGGTCATGATATAGCTCTAGCGTTTAATATCCACGTTTCTAAAGTTACTCCTTCTCAGGGACGCGGACGTAACGCACTTACACGGGATATTATTGTTAAGCGTTCGATTTTAACGATTTCCAATTCGGACAATTTATGTCTCCCGCGTGCGCTTGTATCCGCTCAAATTTTTAACGAGCGTGAAAATTTGCGCACGGGAGAGTTACATGAAAAATGGAACGCAGCAAGACGACAAAACTCTGTGTTACAACGCGACTTAGCGTTGCAACTTACGAGGAATGCAAGTGTCACGATTCCAGAGGAAGGAAGCGGAATTTCCGAAATTGAACGCTTTCAACAATATCTCGCCGGAGATAATATTGCTATAGTGATATACAGGGTGTCCCCGAATTGGCGGATCAACTCTCGTGGGTAGATAGAGCGTGTTAAACTGAAGAAAAAAATCTTATATTATTTTGCTAAATTCGCAATAATTAATGAGATATAAATTAATAAAAATCGGCCAATCCGTGCCAGTATAAGCGCGCGGCACGAAGAAACCTCCCAGTTGTTACTTGATACTAGGCGCGCGGCAAGATATAAACGCAGAGCGCACTGTACATGTCTCTTTCAGTACGCCCTTTGTACGTCCTTTGTACATCCTTTGTAGAACGATCCGCCTACTGTCTCGCCGCGCGCCTAGTATCAAGTAATAAGTAGGAGGCTTCTTCGCGCCGCACGCTTATCCTGGCACGTATTGGTCGATCTTTATTAATTTATATCTCATTAATTATTGTGAATTTAACAAAATGATATAAGATTTTTCTCTTCAGTTTAACACGCTCTATCTACCCACGAGAGTTGATCCGCCAATTCGGAGACATCCTGTATAATGTCGTTACTTTTGGTCGGGGCGGTAAACCGTTGTACAACGGGGTTGAATTCTTAGCCGCTCTACAGCGAGAGACAAGAACGTGCTTAAATATATTATTTCATCCGGACATAAAGCATTTCGACGTAATTTTAAATTTAAGGGTCGCCGTGGGCGGGCGAGGATACTGCGTTCCGTGTAATTTAAGTTATCACTCCGATAAGGGGGAGCATCGATGCTCTAACAAATGTCCGCGATGTAACGCGATGGCGCCGTGCGAGCAAACAGATACGCCACATATTAGGTGCGATAATTATAGACGGGAATATTTTAATCGTGAGTGCTTGGAGCGTCACCGTGCGCGGAAATCATACGATGGAAAATCGTAAAAAAGCGTTTGCGAAATTATACGATTTTGTAATGATTGCGGTCGATTAATTCAAAGAAATAAACAACACGAATGCGACATGGCTTATTGCGGCGTGTGTCATTCTTTACAATCGCTGAACCACCTTTGTTATATGTTACCTATTCGGCGCGACGATAATTCCAATCCTTATTGTGCGGAATTTATCGAAGAGAATGGGGAGCAACAACAACGGAGGAACGGCGGCAAGAATAATTGTATATCCGCACGTAAAAAAAGCCGCGTAACATTCGTGTTTTACGACTTTGAGACGAGGCAAGACGAAACGCTCCAAGGTACCACGAATGTAAAAATTCACGTGCCTACGCTCTGCGTCGCTCATCAAATTTGCGAGTCATGCGTGGAAATAAATGAAACCTCAGTGCGATGTCGTTGGTGCGGGAATATATATTTCATCGTAATCTCGTACAGGAATTTATAGATGTTGTAACGCGTCCGACAAAATATTTTAAACAAATAATTTGTATCGCACATAACGCTAAATCGTTTGATGCTCAATTTATTGTACATCATATTGTGGAAAACCGTATCTCGTTAGAGCCGCGAGTAATTTTAAACGGAACGAAAATAGTTGTATCAACGATGGGACGTACAAAATTTATCGATAGTGTTAATTATATGCCGATGCGTTTATCCGAATTACCTAAGGCTTTCGGTCTAACGGATATTTCGAATAAAGGTATTTTTCTTCACTTATTTAATACTATCGATAATCAAACTTATGTCGGCCCACTGCCCGATGTACAATATTATTCACCTAATTCCATGCAGGTGAAAGAACGCGAAAAATTTTTGGCATAACACTCCGAGATGACGCGTGCGAACTACGTGTTTAATTTTCAACGCGAAATATTGGATTACTGCCGTAATGACGTAGATATTCTTAGACAAGCGTGCATGGCTTTTAGAAAAATCTATTTACAGCGCGGGGATGTGTGTCCATTCGAAGAATGTACAACTATTGCTTCTACATGCATGAGAATATTCAGAAAAAACTTCTTGCGCGAAAGAGAGATAGGTGTTATTCCTGCGGGTGGTTACAGACGTGTAAATATTCAATCGCGCAAAGCTCTACAGTGGTTAGTGTGGAAGGAGCGTGAGCTCGGTCATCGTATTATCCACGCAGGGCGAAGCAGGGAATATTGTTTACCCGATGGCACGCTTGTCGATGGGTACTACGAGTCTGTGGAAAACGGAGTAACGCAATATTACGTGTTACAGTTTCACAGATGTTTCTGGCATGGTTGTCCGAGATGTTTTCGAGTCAATCGCGATAAACCGCTTGCGTCAGATACAGATACAAACGATTTACGTTATGAGCATACCGTCGCAACGACATCTCGTCTTCGAACACGGGGATACAGGGTGATAGAGAAATGAGAGTGCGACTTTGATCACGATATAAATGAAAATGTTGAGATGCGAGAATATTTACAACATCATCAGATGTTAGACAACGAATCGCTCGATCCTCGACACTCCTTCTACGGAGGGCGCACGGAAAATATTGTGACGCGCTACGAGATTACGGGAACGGAGAAGATACGATACATTGATGTATGTTCACTGTACCCGTATGTGTTGAAAACCGGTGCTTTTCCGATCGGACATCCAACGGTATACGTAGGCGAGGAATGCACGGAATTAATCAGAATATCGCCGGTGTTACGTCCCAGCACCAAAATTTTTTCATTTACTTTTAAGAAACACTAAACTTATAATCAAACAACAAGTTATCGACTACATTTTAACCGATAAGTTATTCACTAAGACAAGTTACCCATTATAATCGTTACCGACTCTAGCCGACAGCCCGAAACGTTAATCATAAAATAGCCGCTTTCCCACCACCATAAGACTCCCCCGCTATTCCAAACCCTTAGATAACCCTTCCTACGCGCCCACCCCACTCTTCAACCCTGACCCGCGTAACCGAGGGATCTCGAAACAGTCCCAAAAATCGACACATCAATTCGAAACTCTGAGCGATGCACTTCTCTCTCTAGAAGTGCTCCTCATCCTTGCGATTCTATTTCTATACGCGATTCCATTTCCCAACACTGTTCCAAATCAGTACGCTTTCCATATCCACATTCGTTTCCGTTTCGGTACGCGATCCTATTCCATACAGTTCCTCTTCAACGTCATTCTATCTCACGCGAGCTGCATATTATATCGTTACTACGTCCGTACACCCTGCGTCAGTTTTCCGTGCCGATAGCTCTCTGATCTACATTCACGCGTCACCACTATAACCATCCAATGTAAGTTTAGTCAAAAGATACATATATTAACTATATCTTATTGTGCATTAATACCGAAACGTACCCAGTCCGCATTTTTTACGTTCGGCATCATATTAAGTTTCAATCCGACCCTCAACAGACCTGGTTTCGACCATTAACCAAACCAACGACGTAGCGGTGCAGACAATTGCACGCTCGTTACTACCCCTACCCAGCCGATATCGTGCTAATACTCTGCACATACGGCATTCCTATCCTAAGACCAAACTTATACCTTCTCCTGATAGCATCGTGCTAATATTCTGCACATGTCACTTCCCTACCTCAAAACCAATGGTCGAACCCAGCGAACACGCGAAACTAATTTGATCTTTTTGTAGATGCCAAAAATAAGAAGAGGCGGACACAAATTCCACGCGCGACGTTTATATTACGAATATAAATACGCCTCCGTCAGTGAAGCGGATAGTGAATTCCTTGGGACGGATCGCCTATATTTTGACTTAGAATACGAGACGTACTTTCACCCGGTGCTACGAGCGAAGCAGGTCAAACCTCTGAGGACGGACATCCGCATAAAGTCTATGGGATATTTCCCGTGGCCGCGCAAACTAATACCATTGGACACGCAGCTACTATTTCCCCCTCTGCCGCCCGCGAATTACGTACCGGGAGATCCGAGGAAAACCCGCTACCTCCAGATACGCGACGAAATATTATACCTAAATTACGGATGTTCCACCCCCGAGCACTGGGGTTCCGCGAAATAACCGATAACAATAGATTAGCATTACGCGGAACGAAATATAACAATATCTTGTAGTAGCGTTACTTAAAATACGAAACTTGGAAAACCCAGTTTTCTCGTGCCGACACTTTTTACGATTGACCTTTTTTTTTGCTTCCTGCGCGTCGCTTGGGCCAGCTCGCCTTCTGCTAAACCCTTCCGAAATCGTATTTTCACTCCGCGCTGTCGAGGTCAGTTTACGACCGACCCTTTTTTTTTAATTTTCCTGTGTTTCGCGTTGACCACTCTCTCTTGTCGAGATTTTCTCGAAAATAATACTTGCTTCCAAATTAATACTCGTTTCAAATATTGTATAACGCGCGTTTTATTTTATTCATTAAATTGTAAACTATCAATATCTAACTGAATAAACACAAGAAACCTATCTCTCGTTATTTAATTATTTGTATTCCTTCCGTGTTCCGACCGCGACTAATAACAACGCTTTATACGGACAATAACAATAATAATATTTAACCATAACTTACTGACAACACACTTACTTGTGTTACGGACAACTGCGCCCCGCACAGGAGGGCCATCCTTCCCCTCCCGCCGTCGAAGCGCGTCACCGATTAGAAAACGTCCGTTGCACTTACATCTCGGGATTCGCTCACAAATTAGAACTCACCCCGTATTGCGCATCTTGTTTTGTAAATTCCGACAATATCGATAGAGACTCTTAGGCGTACTTCAACGTACATCTCGCGATCGACAGCACGCGCTATTCCGGTGTGTATTGCACGGCTTGCCTTCGTAATCTAGCAGAGTTTTTCCCGTTCGACTGCGACCGGTGCGTTAACGCTTACGCCGACTTCCTCAGAGGTTTAAGAAATAGAAACATCTCTTACTATTCGTTAGCGGACCCTATTAATGTCTTCGTTAGCGGAACCATTCCCAAGGAGTTCACATCATGCGACTTCCCTTAGTCGGTAATCGCCATTTTCTTTTTTTTGTGTTCGACACTGCCGCATCATCATATACACGGTAACACCACCGTCATATCTCTATTACATCGCCTTGGTAAGAGAAAATATTCATCGTCCGGATAGGCCTAGTCGCGGGGAATCCCCAGAAGCTTAGCTTCTGAAATACGCAACCGGTCAGACGAAAGGTCCGAGCACTCTTAGGAGCTGCGACCCCGCTTGACGTAACACCGGGATATAATTTCGAGTCGGTCGAAGGAATCGTTCGTTGCGGAGTACTCCCTCCCTGCAATCTTTTTCACCCTGTATTACCCTATCGCGTGCAGGGTAAATTATTATTCGCGTTGTGTCGTGCTTGTTGCGAAAGATTTTCTCAATCCACGTGCGCTCATGAACCTTCTGAACGCGAAGGTACATGGATATCGTGCGAATTAAAGAAAGCTATTGAGAAAGGTTATTTTGTGACAGAGATTAATGAGATTTGGCAATATAATGTCATTCGTTATAATCACGCTACGCGCCAGGAAGGTCTATTCGCCGGATATATAAACACATTTCTACAATTAAAACAGGAAGCTAGTGGTTGGCCGAGCGAATGCACGGATGACGATGCTAAAGAGCGATATCTTCGTGAGTACGAGGAAACAGAAGATATTGCTCTTGAGAAAAATAACATCGTACACAACCCCGGTTTACGTTCGGTCACGAAACTAGCGTTAAATTTTTTTGGGGGAAAATTTGGTCAACGCGAAAATTTGCCACATACTGACATCGTTAAAACGCAGCAGAAATTAATGAGCCTACTCACTAGCCCGCAACACGAAATAACCGATATATTGTCCGTAAACGACGAGGTAATATATGTTTCGTCACGAATGCGACAAGAAGCAATCATACCATCGCCTCTTACTAATGTAGTAATAGCAGCTTAACGGCACAACGGCACAAGTAAGATTAAAATTATACGGATATTTAGAAAAATTAGAAAGCCGCGTTTTGTATTATGATACCGATTCATGTACATACGTGAGTACCGGCGATCCTCAGGAATACGAACCGCGTACGAGTAATTTTTTAGGCGATATGACGGATGAACTCGCAAACTATGACGAGAGTAGCTACATAAAGTCGTTCGTATCCGGTGGACCGAAATTTTACGCGTATGTGGTTCGTACACCCGATAGACTCACTCGTGAAATTTGTAAAGTAAAGGGTATAACTCTGAACTTTGAAAACTCGCGCTTAGTTAATTTTATTAGCATTAGAGAACTATTATTACAAAGAGAAAGAGAGGAACAGGCAAAGGAACAAGTAGAAGAAACAACCCCCGAATCGAGGATAAATCTTCGGTTTAAAGCCATTCGGCGCACAGTGTTTCATTATATAATTACGCGCGATGAAACAAAAAGATGAGCGCCTGTGCTATTAAAACGAAGATTTATAAAAACAAAACGATATTCTCTACCGTACGGGTATTTATCAGAAACTTGATAGATATTAGCATACTTTCCTGTTCACTCCTCTAACTTTGCGTGTAAAAATATAGAATTGCGCACGTTTTCCGCCCACCCTGCGTAAAATATAAATATTGTCAAAATGTAAAGTTTTGTAAAATAAAATTTTAGTTTTAAATATAGTTGTAATTTTTTTTTTATAATAAAATGTAAATCTTAGTTAAGTTGAAAAATGTAAATATAGCTAATAAGAAAAATGCTATGTAAATGCAAATATAAAAATAAAAAATTCATTTTTAATAAAAATACTGCTCCTATTTCCTCCCAACTTTTTATATTTTTTAATTTTATTAATTTAGTTTTTAAACGGTATATTTTTTATTTAGTAAAACAATAATTTTTTTAAAAATAGCGCGTACGCTCAATCACTTGTTAGCGAGCATATATATGCTGGTGAGAGCATTTTTACTAAAGATACAGCTTATCACCGCGCCATTACGCTCACCGAGATATTCGCTAGCGCGAGCACGCGACCGCCGCGGGTGGAGGCCCCCGAAGCGTGGATAAGCTTATTCCTCTGCATTCCAACGTTTAACATTAAAAATTTATCGCGCATGCGCATTTTTAACAAGCTTATTATTATTTGTAAGGGTGACACTGAACTTATTTCATTTATGAATTTGTGTGTAAATGCGCAATCGCTCATTTTGCAAAATGGATGTACACTGGAAACATTTTTGGACGTCGATCGTCTGTGGTCCTACGGGATGCGGAAAAACGATTTTCGTGGAAACTTTCCTTCGAAGTTTATCAATCATGTTCGAGGTACGATTCAAGAGAATTTTATTTTATTACGCCGAGTGGTAAGATGCGTATCAGCGCTTACAACACGCTATGAGTGAAAGAGAAGTAGAACAGAAAAGCGCGCGAAGAAGCGGATACTTTAGCGGTAATAATACTTTGAGAAACGCGAAAAAAATATAATCGAATTTCGAGAGGGATTGCCGCGCCCGGAAGATTATTCCAACGATCCGCTTTCTCCGAAATTGGTAATAATCGACGATCTTATGAGAGAATCATCATCGTGTGACGCTATCGTGGATCTGTTAACGAAAGGCAGCCATCATAAGAATCTCAGTGTTATTCTTATTTCGCAAAATCTGTTCCATCAGGGGCGTGGACAGCGTGACATATCTCTCAACGCGAATTATATAGTTGTTTTCAAAAATCCGCGTGATCGTGCCCAAATTCGTCATTTAGCACGTCAAGTATATCCCGACGACCCAAAGTTTATGGAAGAACTACGACGCAACCTCGAGACCGCATGGATATTTATTGCTTGATTTGAAACAATCGACTCCAGACGAATATCGATTTCGGACGTGTATCTTTCCTGACGATTCACTGCATTACGTCTACGTACCTCGTAGATCGAGCAATAGAGGAGGGGGTATATAAAAGGAAGATGATTACTTACGCATCTTGCCAGTCGCGCTATTACATCGTAATGGTAAAAAAGAATAAATATCCTTCGTCACTGACGTCGCGGAATTCGTCGGACGGAGCAATAAAAATTGCTAGACTATCAATCGGCGAGCGAAACGCATATCTTTTGAAAACTTTGTGCTATCTGAAAAAAAATCAAAGAGTGTCTTTCTTACGCACTGCAGATAATAAACTAATAAAATGCATACAAGAGTGCGCTTATAATACGCTCAAAGGAAACGTACCGCTTGGAAGTAACGAAAAAAGACGATTAGCCAAGCATAAAACCATCCTACGACGCGTCACGACAAAACGAGGTAATTGGAGAGGCAGAAGAAAGCTACTGGTACAACGGGGAGGATTCTTATCCTATCTTATTGCTCCTTTACTCGAGGTTATATTATCACGGATTATCGGGAAATGAAAAATTATACAACTTTTTATATCTGTTTTTTTCAGAATAAAAAGTAAAGCATTAACAATTACGATATTTGAATAATGGAAAGAGCTAAAAAAATGGTTTTAATTTCTACGGAAAATCTCGAGAGAATGCAGCACATGCAACATCAACATCATCCGGAAATAGCACCTAGCGCATCATCGTTGAATAATTCGATAAAAAAAAATCTGGAAAATATTAAACAAAATAATAATTCGGTGCAGACGCCTGGAACTACTTTATCGCGACTCGATACTGACATGTGCCGTATTCTTAATCTCGCGACTCCCCGCGACGAAGGGGAAAGATGGAAAATGTATAAGGAAGTACTTCAACGTTATCTTCACTTTGTTCGAGCTGCGAGAAAACGTTTACGCAAAGATAATGGCGAGGTAGATGAAGAACAAAGACATGAAAGATTTGTATGATGACGATAACGATGAACTTTTGGAAACGCAAACTTTAATTAGCAGCGACGGTAACATTAGCGGTAGTAATGCTAGTAGCAGTTTCGGGAAAAAACGCGCTCAATCGGTGGAAATGATAAAACGAATAGTCGTCTCCGTGCCGAAATCTTATTGTGGGAATTTTATTACGAGTTAAATATAACTAGACTTCTTATTTATATAAATTATTATTTTATTTTAAATAATTTGAGAACGATGTTTACAATATGAATGTAACAGGAAGAATGAATAAATATATCTTTAATAAAAGAATAAAGAGTTGTAGTTAAGTAAAAGTTTGATCAATAAAACTTTTACTTAACTACAACTCTTTATTCTTTTATTAAAGATATATTTATTCATTCTTCCTGTTACATTCATATACCTAATTTAGATGAAATTAGTACATATATAAAATTAGGTTGGTAATAATGATGTATGAAATATAAAGGTGGTATGAGTGATTATGAATGAATAATTCTTCAGAACGCCACGAAGTCGCCACATTATCGTGACAAAGCACGCGCTCTATTGAAATATTTGGTAGACATCCCGGAGTCTAAGATTAGCTGCGATAGACGCGGAGTTGTGACTATAGACAGTATAGTCATAACGGGATCGAATATCTCGGAACTCATAAACGACGCGATACGGGAAAGAAAAACCGTAAAAGCAACCGGAAGAATTCAGTTTGCTCGATTATTGCATGATATAAACACTCCTTCCAATTTCATAGGTAATCGCGATTTGTTACGAGTTCATCGTATTAAAAATCCGTTACCTCGCGGGAGGTCCACTCCAAAGAAGACTCGGCGCTCAAAATCATACACTCGTAAATTAAACGAATCCGATGCAGACACGATATTTGTATCCGCCGGCGAAGGCATCGCCGATGAAACATTAACACACGATAACGAAGATTCTCCGAAAGGGAAAAAACGTTTACTCGATTAGATGAGACTCTAATGTCGGAATTCGAAAAACTGTACGACCTCTCGCACTACGCAGGATATTCCGCGGTAGACAATTTATCGCAAGCTGTTAAACCGAATTTTAGTCGCAACAATGTTCTCGACTGGCTTAAATCGCAAGACGCGTACACGCTGTATCGACCGGTACGACGAAAATTTCCGCGTTTATATTATAACGTGACAAATATCGATGATTTGTGGGAAGCTGATTTGATTGATCTCCGTAATCTCAAGAGCTATAATGACGGTTATTCTTACTTACTTGTAGTAATCGATATGCTTAGTAAATTTGTATGGGTAGAACCTTTACGTGACAAAACAGGTATCTGTGTAATACGAGCTTTTGAGCGTATATTCTCGAGAAGCAATGGTCGTCTACCGGTTTACCTACAGACCGACAAAGATAAAGAATTTATTGCGCGTCCTGTACAAAAATTCTTAAAAGAAAAAGACATTCGCTTTCGCGTAACTCGCAATCCCGATATTAAAGCAGCTATAGTGGAGCGTTTTAATAGAAAGTAGGGATACTATGGGGATTCTAACCAGGGAGGAGTGGGGGGAAGGGGAGGGGGGAGGGTCCTATCCACGTCCAAAAACAGATGTTTATCTTTGTGATTGATTTATAGCCGGGGGGAGGAGGGTTACTTTATAAGCCATAAAACTGTTTTTTTCTAATTTTTATGACTATTTTATGATCATTTTATGTTTTTTTCTAATTTTTATGACTATTTCATGGTCATTTTATTATTAGGATTTTAAGCGCCGGCGTTCGGCAGCTTTGTACCCTCGCGGAAAATCTTATCTTTGTGATTGATTTATAGTCGAGGGCACTTTAGAAGCCATAAAACTGTTTTTTTTTTTTATTTTTACGACTATTTTATGGTCATTTTATCATTAGGATTTTAAGCGCCGGCGTTCGGCAACTTTGTACCCTCGCGGAAAATCGCCCATAAAACGGGAGTGAGACATCTTCCTTATTATTATTTTTAAGGAAGAATTTGCAACTGTGCCAACGTTCGGCTGCTCGAACATTTTATGATTAGGATGTCGTAGGAAAAGAACAGAAATTTTTGGTTGACACTGCGACGAACAGGTCGGACCGTTTTAAAAGGTGCAAAAAAACGCATGATTTATAGCCGGGGACTTAATAAAATTCATGTCAGCTTTTATTAGTTGTGAAGAGTAGCTCTTATGCCATGCTCATCCCCTACCCTTTTTTTACCGAGACGTTACCTAGCTTTCGCTGGAACTGGCATAAAGTGTCTGTAATCCAGTGAAGTGAAGTTCATTTTCTAAAGTTAAAAATGTCGCAAGTAGTAGCATTCATGCATGCGCTTTTTGAGTCGGGATACCGTCGCCTTCGACTTCCGGAGTGGATTGCCCATCGCCGGTACCATCGCCGCCGATCACTTCGGCGAGCGCGAAATTTGGCCCGCGCCCTGTTCCAGGCGTTGTTGAACGTTTTATTCGGAGATGTAAGTAGTTTTTATTATTATTATTTTATACGCTTTTTTATTTATAATATATTTATTAATTTTTCACAGATTTTCCAAATAGGTGCTGATCCGATCCTTGGATATATCAGCATAGCGCACATGGAGGAGGTGCGCTGGGTGCGGGCCTGCCGTAAGGAGATCCCCGAGTGGGAGGATTTGTGGGGTGATGGCTCCGAGATCTCGACGCAGAGTATACGTATATGCATGCGGACATTTTCTACCTCCGCAGGCTATTCGGAGAGGAGCCCCTCGTATTGTAAGTATGCTCAAATTTTAAATATTTTTTTTTAAAGTACTAATAAAAATGTTCATTTTATTTTCTGTTACAGACGCAGCCGTCACGAGTTCCCTCTCCACCTAGCTCCTACGGATTTTTAGTTTTCTTTTTATTAAATTTTATATTTAATATCATTTTATATCTTTTTATATCTTTTATATTTTAAAATTTAAAACACACACACACACACACACATACTTTATATGTATAAATACACACACTTTTTAAATAAAAATTATGTTAAACACATATAATTGCTTGCTTGCGCTTCCTTTATCTACCCCATCCTTCTTCCTTAATATATTATATATATAATTAGATATAATAACTTAATATTTAATATAAAAAAAATTCTCTGTTTGCATTCTCGCATCATCTTCGCCTTCATGTAGCGCTATCTCTTTCTTTCCTAGCGCTTACTCTCTCGCTCTCCTTCACCTCGCGCTATCTCTTTCTTTCCTAGCGCTTACTCTCTCGCTCTCCTTCGCTTTGCGCTATCTCTTTCTTTCCTAGCGCTTACTCTCTCGCTCTCCTTCGCTTCGCGCTATCTCTTTCTTTCCTAGCGCTTACTCTCTCGCTCTCCTTCGCCTCGCGCTATTTCTTTCTTTCATTCCTAGCTTTGCATTCTCCCTTCCCAGCATGACGTCGCAACGAGCTACGTATGAGAACTGGGACTGTTTACGGGAAGAGGAAGCACGGATGGGAAATGTGTGCGAATAAATTATATCATGATTTAAATTTAAAAAACTTTATTCTTCTCTTTTACAGTTTTTTTTTATTATTACATATTGTGACTAAAAACTAAAGCTGCCAATTCGCAATCGACGAGTTGATGTTTATTGAAGGCGTCGCTGGCGCGTATTACATTTGATACTTCTTTATTATCCGTTACAGTGGACGCGATATTGGAGAATTATGTAAACTTAGTATCGACTGTCTCGGTGATTCTAACCAATCGATTAAAGGTTACATCGATGCATTGATCGAGATCAAACATACGGTGTAACGTCGATTCAATCATCATCATGTACGTTTAAAGATTCGAAACTTATAAGCTTAGTATCGTTAATCGTATAAACTCGCACTGTTAGCAGTCCAACGCTTATAAAATTATAGGTATCTTTAGAGTCCTTTCGCAGTAAATTGTGAATATTGTGACGTTGATCATAGAGTCCCTTCCACGTTTCGAGAGATAATATTAGTTCCTTTCTTTGATGATCTCCTATGACAATTTCCACGTAACTCAGTGGACTTACGTTGATACCAATTTCAAGGAATTTGAATTCCGTGGCTGTCAATGCGTATCGTCTACCTAGTATACGAATCGCACGACGCTTCAACGAAATGCTGTAGAAAAATTAAAAAAATAAAATTAGTTTAAAAACAATTTGTGAAAAAAATAGAAAGAAGTTAAACAAAAACTTGCTTGTCACATTTGTTCTCAAACGATGGAGATAACGACTCGGTAATTATTCACGCTTCTGTTGGGACCGCCACTGCTTCTTTCGACGTAGTACATATTTCCAGATTCAAAAATGAACCACTTTCACGAACGGTTAACGCAACACTGATCATATGAAGAATCAAATATACGTGACACCTCTTTTTTAAAGTAGTGGGGGGAGATTAGTGGTAAATATGGTGGGAGATTCTAGAATATTTTAGTGCTCTGAAATTTTTTTTTAGGAGAAGGGTGTAACGGTGCACCTTTCCCGACGTCTCGGACTCGGTTCCAGGGTTCGGAAGAAGGGGAAGACTCCAATTGACGAGACCGGGTTTTCGTATGACACTGTTTATTTTGCGGTAGTATTTACATGTGGTTGGGTCGTGTGCTATCTACATGTGTAGTTGTGTACGTGTGAGGTGTGTATGTGAGTGTGTTGGGTATGGGCGTGTGGGCGCAAGCGGACGGGGTGTGCTTACAAGCTAGGCGAGCGGTTGTCTACGAGCTAGGCGATCGGTACGAGCGGTTATCTACGAGCTAGGCGAGCGGTACAAGCGGTTATCTACGAGGTAGGCGGCGCGAGGTTGCGAGCGGGTCGCAGTACATGCTAGTTCCTACAAGCTAGACGGGTGCGCAACGGTTCGCGGTGCAACGCGACTATCTACAAACCGGGCGAGTCGCCGTATGATGCGATTATCGCGGCGCGGTTATTCGCAAGCGGGCCGCCGGGGCGGCGATCAGGCGCGCTGCTGTCGATCGCCAGGAACACCCGGCAGGAGAAGAGAACACCCTTCTCCCGGATCGACCGTTAGTTGGGATCGCGACCGCTGGGCACACCCTCCTTCCGGATCGGAAGCGGAGTCGGTCACCGGGAACATCCGGCAGGAGAAGAGAACACCCTTCTTCCGGATCGACGGTCAGGAACTTGGAGAGAGGATTGAATCTAGCTGCTGGCTTCGCTTCGGAGCTTAGCTCTGAGACTCTTGCCCGGCCGGATTCAGGATCAGGACAGGTGTCTGGTCGTCAGTCGGTCGGGCTTATATACCCGAGAGCCTTCCCTCTCTCTCGTATCATGCGAGAGAGAGGGGGTTCCCAGTGACGTGCGCGATAGTCGCGTGGTGGGGCGCGCATAGGCGCCGGGTCTCTAACATTTTGGGACGGACATTCGGCCCCGAGACCGTCAGTAACGGCGTGTCGTTACAAGGGAGAAATGATACTCGGATAAAAAAGAATTCTTAAACGACTCGTGAAGGAGGGAATGAGGAGGGGGAATAAGAGATAAAACATATTAATGTTTAAATATTTTATTTTTCCAAATCTTGCAATTCTTTCTGGCGTTGCAACTACCAGTTAAATATTTTGAATACATTTTGTAATGCGCAATTCTTAACATGTTTTCCACATCGCATAGTATTTTTAACATCTAGATTATTTAAAGATTCGATATCGTCGTAATCAGCATCCAAGGTCTCGATGATTAAATTTTCTCTCGCATCGTCGCCGAGCATATTAGCTAGCCATTCTCGCTTCTGGTATCCTTTAACGTATACAATACACTACATTTTATCATCTTCTTTTTCAACTACAGCTGTTGTAATCAATCGTTTCGCTATATTGTACGCAACGATTCCATCCTCCCATTGTAGTCCATGATGATTCGCCATCAACCATGAAGCTTGACACTTTTCGGATTTTGTAAGGAGATGCCATGGTATAGGACTCCGAAAAATGTAGTGTGTGAGAACAGTTCCTCTTCTCAGCACCGCCACCTCCTTTGCGATGAATTTATTCGAAACGATAAATCCTTGCAGATCGACAAACGTTGGTACAGACATGACGAGATCTCTCTTCGTCAGTTAAGAAGAATGACAACCATCTCATAACACTTGGATTTATATCCTGCTTCCCCTCTCTAAATTATTGCCGCAAACACTTAGGTAATTTTACGCACAACGTTGGTCAACGGGTTGTACTAGATCACGCGATCGTGTATGATGAGACAGTACGCAGTCGTATTATTAGACACATTCTCCTTACACTCAAATTCCAATCGCACATCCACGGTTGCACTCTTGACCAATTCGTTTTGTCAAGAACAATCGATGATCACAAACGGACCGTAATGTAGAAACAATGAGACGGTGAGACTCGGTTCGAGGTACTCGTATCCATAATAGTTTTTGCAGAAACGCGCGTACGTGTCGTACAGAATCGACCATCTGTCTTTATCGAAATCCAGATTCATGTCGTCGCACGGATAACATTCCGAGTTCAAATAAAGTTTCATGTTTGTTAATTTACAGTCGTCGAATTTACTCGCATCCTCGGACATAACATTCTTCCGGCCTGTCTGCAGAGCAGAGATAACGTATCGTGGTTTCTCCAGCTGAGTCGCGGTTTTAATGGCCCACGAATGCTTGGTTGTATGCTGCAACAGCGGAAACTCGTACAGATCCCACGAGCGAAAACCCATGCTGAGGTAGCGTCCGCTTTCCAGAGCGCGCAGCATAGACAGCTTTTTAATTTCACTCAACAACACATTTGGCATTCGCCATTGTATCTTGAATATGTTGATCACAGGCTCCAGCGTCGAAGCTCCAAGCAGACATTGTGTCAAGCAAACAATTGTTGCCATTGCGCGATCGCAATGTATGTCTTTAAATTCGCGTGCATCGACCGTTCGGAGAAATTGCAAGCACAATTGTCCGCAGATGCTTTGATTATAAGTTTGATAGGATGTGTGATTATATTCTATTTTTGTCACATTTAAATATCGCACCAATTCATTCGGCGGCCGAAGATTGTCAAAAGTTATGTGCACGAAAACGCTCTGTGTCGCGTCGTTACAGACTTCGATGCGAGGTCGCGTAAGATTCGCCGTGTAGCGCAACCAGAGGTTGACCCCGATGCCGTCAACAAACTGTACGTGGAGTCCTGCGTTAAAAGATTAATGAATCGACAGAAAGAATCAGACGAGAAGCTGACTTCGCTTGAGAAGGACGTGCGAGCAATACAGATTGTGCTAAACGAACTTCAATGCCCAGCTAACGCTAACTCAGAAACAGCTATCAACCTGAATGAGCATCAGTGAACGGGTTAGGAGCGGCTATCAAACGGTTATCGAACAGCTACGAAGGATTATCGAATGGCTGCAAACAATTATCGAACAGCTACGAAGAATTATCGAACTGCTATCTAACTACAATGAGTGGCAGTGGCAGTGAACGACCTAGCAGCAGCAGCAGCAGCAGCTGCAACAGCTTCGAACGAGGCTATCAGCATCTCAAGCAGGGCTGCGAACGAGGCTACGAACACGTTCTTAACGGTTACACTTAAGGTTACAAACAACTCAAGAACTCCTACGATCGGTCAAAAGACGTCTGTGAACGAGGCTATGAACGGGTCAGAAGCGGCTACGAATGAGTCAAAAACGACTGCGAAAAAGGCTGCGAACGGGTCAAGAACGATTTTCGAATGGGTGAAGGACGGCGGTGAACAACGCAAGAACAGGTCAAGAACGGCTACGAACAGGTCAAGAACAGATCAAGAACAGGTTAGAACAGGTCAAGAACAGGTCAGAACAGGTCAAGAACAGGTCAAGAACAGGTCAGAACAGGTCAAGAACGGCTATTAAAGAACGATAAACGAAAATGACTGAAAAAAAAGCGAACAACAAACGGGCATCGAGAAAAACTGACAAAGCAAAGAATCAACATAGTTTGGAGAGACGACAGTTGGTGAACGAACTGCACGCGCCGGCGAGAAAAAATTTTCCCCGAAGACACGTCATAGTGCGGGGATACGATGATCTGTGGCAAGCCGACATCGTCGAGATGCGTCCGTATTCTCGTTTCAACAAAGGTTACCACTACATACTCACCGTCATCGATGTGTTGAGCAAGTATGCATGGGCTGTACCACTCAAGAGTAAAGGTGAAAGCGAGACGGCTGATGCAATCGCCAAAATAATTCGAGATAGCAAGAGATGCCCGAAAAACATGCAAACTGATAACGGAAAGGAATTTTACAATACCGATGTGCAACGGCTTATACGGAAACATAACATTAATCACTATTCCACATATTCGGTATTGAAGGAGTCTGTCGTCGAGCGAGTCAATCGCACGCTGAAGAACGACATGTTGAAGATGTTTACGCTGAACGGAACTTACAAGTGGATCGACGCGCTATCCCGACTCGTTGCAGAATATAACACGCGAAAATATCGCACTATCAATATAAGACCTATCGATATTACTCCCACGATCGCTGATAGACTTTTAAATACGGTATACAACAGTATAAAAATTGCTGCTCCTGCAAAGTTTAAAGTAGGTGACCTGGTACGCGTTAGCAAATACAAAAAACTTTTCGAAAAGGGTTACACACCAAACTGGACAACCGAGGTATTTAAGCATGTTAAAGTACAACATACTAATCCCGTAACATATCTACTCGAGGATTATCGCAAAAAATCTATCGCTGGAGCGTTTTACGAGCACGAGTTGCATCGCGCGAATTATTCAGATGTGTATCTCGTGGAGAAAGTACTGTGCAAGAGGGGTGACAAGGTTTACGTGAAATGGCTGAGATTTGTTAGTTCGCACAATTCTTGGGTAGATAAGGATTATGTAATTTAATTTTATAAGAAATACAATGTATTCAATATAAAAATATATGAAATATTTGAAATATACAAAATCTTTATTAATACATCCTTTCCAATAATCATTACAATATATAAAATATGAAATATACATACAAGAAAAAAATCACACATTATATTTTATAAAGATATCTTATAATGTCCTCACGGTAACGTATCAGTAGTTGTACGATATACCGCTTGTCGTACGGACTTAGAGCAATTTTTGTTTCGCGAATGGTGTATACCTTGTGTAATTTTGATCTTATATACGACTGACTACGCGTTATTTCAATCTCTTCGTTCAAACACCGCGTGTAATCGTCAAACGTTATCGTTCTCGCAACAACGTTACTCTTGACGCCTTTTACCTTTTTCGTATCCTTCTTACCATCCACGCGCAACGCATACATTTTTGCTCTAAGCCCGACAAATTCGGTCATTATGGTACCGTTGTTTTCATCCTTCATTAGACCCGGTACCTTTTTATTCACGAGCGGTATATCGTACGCATTGTCTATCGCATAGTCGCTCGTATCAAATCTGCTGATGTCGCGTTTCATATTCTCGTACACATCGTCGCACTCAATGATATATAAGACTATCCGTATCAGTGTACATGACTTTGCATCTCTCCCGATACATTGGTACCATATAATCGTGGTGAAATTCGTACAAATGTCTTGGATATATCGAGAATACACATACCTACGTAAATTGGTTTGTAAAATTTCACCTCGAGTTTACGTAATTCTACAGCGATTAGATTTTCCGAAAAAATGCTTCTGCTATGAAAATTTGGTTTTGCAATCAATGTCTCTGCGCCGTACCTTCCGTCTCATTTTGTTAAAAGTTTAACATCTACGCGATTGCGCACATTTTCCATCGTTTTGCCAAACACTGCATTATTCATTAGTTTGTACAAATTTTTTTCAAAATCATTTTTTGCCAGTGTTCTAAATTTTGTGTTGAGTTCTATATAAGTACGAAGCCACGGAGATGAATTGTAATATACGATGAATTTTTGTAACACGAAGACCGTGACGTGAACATTGCTGCAGGTTGCGGTAGTGTATCACTTCTAACGTAACGCTTCTTATTGTATACAGTTGCGAGAAGCTTGCCCTCGCGCTTGGCGGGTGGTTTGTCGCGTGTCGGACAAAACGGTAGGTAGTGTCAGAATCGTGAAGATGCTACGGATACTCGAGATCGACTTCGAGGATGTAGCCTGTAGACGAATCGAGCGCGATCGATGATACATCAAAATTGGAAACATTATCGATCCACTGAAAATCGGCGTAGGGCAATGGTTGGCCCAACACATTGTCCATCCGTATAAATTATTAACATCGAAATACATCAAGTACGTTGATGGTTTCGATGAGTCATACGACTGCATGTACTTGTTATTAGCACGCGCGTACCTGTTGGAACATTGACTCAGACCACCGCGTATACCTCGTTCGATAAACATAACCATGTCAATGTCTGTGAGTAATTCAAATATAATTTTCGTATGCTTTAACATGGCGTCCCACGTGTAACCGGGAAGAATATAGTAATACGCGGGGTCGAGCCCATAACTCTTGATACAACTCTCTCGGAAATTTTCAAAAATGTCTGCTAATAACAAAACATCGATTTTTAAATACAGATCGCTATATTCGCCTAGCGTTCGAATGGAGACTCGCTTCCACACAGTCTCAGCGTAATCGCTCTCAGATACTGTGTTACCAGTCAAGGAACTGTAAAATGATTCTCGCGATGGTAAACACGCATCTTGCAATTTATCTACGCAGTCAATGTACTCGTACGGGAAGACACCTTTTCTTGTTAATAAATTGAAATCTTCGGCGGATAAATTTTTATATTCCGATTGTAAAATTTTGAGTTTATCCTTGCTCAGAAAAGACGCCAATTTGTCGAGACTTGTTGTGAGAAATTTATATGAATCTATGAAACGTAATTTAATGTGATTTCCCGGTTTGTCTTTCGTACTTTTAACATGTTTTGTAAGTGAAATTTATTTTTCTTTTGTTATCGGAAGTAAATCGATTCCTCCTTCGAACGCTGTGGCTATTTCCTCGATTATAAAGTGAGAATCATAACCAGATAAATTGTGAAATACTATTGGAATGCAAAAAGATTCTGTGTAATTTAGATTGCAATTTGAATGCGCGGGACCTCTGTACCTCCCGGTCAAATGACAATGATCGCGTACGCGCGTATCATCTTCTACAAATGGTTTCTCACATATATGACATTGAGTCGCACTTCGAAATTCTTTCCATTCATTTTGTGTTAAATTTACTATGGGGGCATTGGTTGTTAAAATATTTTCTACACGTTGCGCCAAATTTTTAAGTTCGTTGGTGAACCATGCAACGCAATTGGCTTTGCGACGAGAATGATACGCGGATAACGAATTATCGTACGAGCAATGTACATAATAAGCCATACTAAATACTTGGTGATGTTGATAAAAATTTTCTTCTTCTTTTTTCACCAAAACGCACTCCAGGTCGGCGTACACGACGAAAGGTAGTCGCTCCTTCCTATTGTAGTTGGTGAATGCGAGCCACTTATCCTTATCGCTCGGTAACCGGATAGCGCAGTCATTCATTTTTCCACAGTCTACTGTATGTGATTGCAATTTCTCGACCGAGTGAAAATAGTGCATGCATCTGTAAAATAAAAGTTAAAATTTTTATATCCTTGTTTTAAATATTTTTAGAGTTTTATTAAATATACATACCGATCTCAGATATATTTTTTAGTCTTGTGTTTGCTGAGTTGCATACTAACAAGTCTAGATAGATTCTTGATCCATGCAAAATGTCCGATATCTTGCACATCTTGCACGTAGAGCAAGTTGACGTGCTTTTCTCTCTTTTGCTCCGTAAGGCGAATAGGGACAATGTTTTCGTTTTCAAAACTGTACACGTTGATTGAAATGTCATTATAAATTTCACATTTTTTAATTTGATTAATAGTGACTGGAAACTCAATATCTTGGAGATTCAGTACTGTTGTATAATGCGAGTACGATGATTGTCGGTGTGTGCATCTTTCAGCTGGATACAAAACAGCCACTACCGCCCACGCAAAACATGCATTGTCTTTAGATTGCACGTTAACCATTGCTCGTTTCATTATTATCTTTCGCGATAATTGCACGTAACATCCGGCGCGCATAGGATTATATTTATTTATATTTACAGTCAAATTTAGTATACGCGATAATGCCCATCCGCTATCGCGTTTCTGAAATTCTTCGAGCGATGCGAGGATTGGCTCGACGACTCGCCGCTCATACCACTCGCGTAAATCGGATGTATGTAAGAGTTCACAGTTTCTCGTATTGATTAATTTATTGGCATGCTTATCGCCCGCCACAAACTCGCCGTTAAACACTGTATTCACTTTCACACTGTTGTGTTTTTGCATAACGTCTCACACGTGCTTGAGCACAATGTCACTCGCATCTTCCAAAAATTGACGAGGTTCGATGTGATTATAATTTATAACCGCACTAGTCAAGATGCGGCTCTCAAACGCCGCATCAATCTCTCACCACATGAGTCTCTCCGCGTTATTTTCACTACTATAATCACCACCACTGGGTATAAACTGTCTCTGCAATCGAGTTTTTGCACCCTCGAGTCGCGCAATTCTTGTCACCAAAGATTGTCTATTTCCGATTGAGAATCGCGGACGCTTGACACGGCTGCGTTCTTCAAGCTCTTCAATAAACTCCTCGCAATGCTGCAGCCATCCAAAATATTCACCCAATGTGGTGACTTGGTGGGAACGCTCCTACAAGTCGCGTTCTTTCTGCTGCACGTTTTCCATTTTTTCTCTCTATTTTTGTGTGCAAACATAACACATATTAGGCGACATTATTATACAGAGAGCTAGAGCACCACCCGTTGAATAATAAAAGTGTATGGCGCAAATCTTACGTTGATTTTGCGCACGGAGTTGTTCATTTTCCACTACGTTGTCAAAATTGGTATTACTGTAATTACTAATATAATTACTATCGTCCAACAACGCATGCTCTTCGTCTGACGATTCGTCTATTATCGCTTCGAAATTAATATTTTCCATTTATTCACTATTGTGACACTAACAATTCTAATACCTGACAGTAACCACTCAAATTTTTTTTTCCACAGCTTCCTCTATGCCCTTTCAAATCGTACTATGGTTTGACGGGGCTCTCATTCTTCTTATATTTCGCCTAATGCTGTCTTAACACATCCTATCGAACGTCAACGCTTTTGCATTTATAAAAACGACATGTTTGTCGCAGCGTCGGCCAAAAATTTCTATTGTTTTCCCACGACTTTTATGGCTTCTAAAATGCCCCCGGCTATAAATAAACCACAAAGATAAACACCTTGCAGTTGCAGTTCTTTCCTTAAAAACTATGGAAGATGTTTCGCTCCAGTTTTATGGGAGATTTTCCGCGAGGGTGCAAAGCTGCCGAACGTCGGCGCTTAAAATCCTAATAATATAATGACCATAAAATGATTATAAAATTAGAAAAAAAACAGTTTTATGACTTCTAAAATGCCCTCGGCTATAAAATCAACCACAAAGATAAACATCTGCTTTCGAACGTATGTAGGACCCTTTACCCCCCCCCCTCTTTCCGTAACACCATACCCCTCGCGCCTCCCAGATACCCCCGCCCCCTACCCCCCTCGGAGCCCCATGGCTTAGAATCTCTACTATCACACTACTCTCGAAAGATTCATTTTGTCTCATGGAAAGTAACAGTTTATCGAAAATTCATATATTGGATGCCAGCTTACTTGTGAGAAGAGCGAAAATAAGCGCCGGGATGTTACTCGCACACGCTAGAATGTTGAGTAAAGTTACTGCCAAGTATCCACTTACTAGAGTCGAGGTAAAACTTTTACGATTCATGGCGGGATAATGGCGGAATCAATAGATAATGCAATATTAGGTCAACTACCGAAACGAATAATAGTCGGCTTCGTCAATAATAAAGCATTTAATGGTGATAGAAAATTAAATCCGTTTAATTTTAAAAATTGGGGTATAAATTTCTTTTCGATGTATGTTGATGGTACGCAAATTCCCAGTAGGCCCTTACAGCCGGTTTTCTCGGTTGAAGAACCGCTTTATGTTGAAGCTTATCAAACGCTTTTTTCGGGAACAAGTATCCATTTTTTGAATGAAGGAAATTCTATAAGCAGAAAGGATTATTTTAAGGGATATACGTTATTTGCTTTTGACCTTACACCCAATTTGTCCGCTAATTGTGCCGGCTATTGGAATCTTGTGAAACATGGAAGTTTGCGATTAGAAGTGCGATTCGAAAGAGCTCTCGCCGAGACCGTTAACTGTATTGTTTACGCAGAGTTCGATAATATGATAGAAATTGACGCGTCGCGTCAAGTCATCGTCGATTTTTCCGGCTAGTTTATCTATGCGCGATTTATGCCTCGTAGTGTAATACTCGGTTAAAAATTTCCCCTCCACTTTCGAATAAAATATCGATATCGCCGTGTTTTCCAAAAACGTGTATTGTAACAAAAGAAGATTTAGTTTCATTCGTGACCACGAGCGTTTCGTAAGGAGGTTACACTTTGTCATTGTAAGCACATAAATTTTCACAATATGGACATAGTCATCGACATACAAGGCTTCCGTGATATCAACGATAAATTTATCCCAAAGGAAGTCGCCATTGTCTCGATTGACGCCCCAATCGTCGGCCATTGGATAATGATGCCTCTACATCCATTTGGAGAATTATCCGCAAAAGCAAGACGAAAAAACAATTGGCTCTCGCAAAATTATCACGGTATCGAGTGGTTCGACGGTGAAACTAATCTGAAATATTTTATTTCACATTTGCGCGAAATTACAAGACGTGTGCGTTACATTTACGTTAGAGGCAACGAAAAAGCAAGCTACTTGCGGAATATACTTTCCAGAGATATAAATAATTTGGAAGATATCTCTCCGACATTTAAAAACCTAACGTCAAAAGAAGAAGACGGACGATATTGCTCTCACCACGGATTTTGGAATTTTGGAATCTTCCGTTGCGCATTACACAATGCTTATAAACTAAAATGCTGGATAGTCACACAAAATAATCGTGATATCGACGTTACGTTTAGTACTCAAAATATATATATATATATATATATATATATATATATATATATATATATATCTGACTTCTATGTATATCTGTCTTTATCTTTCTTTAAATAAGTATATTTATTTAGAAAGAAAAGTAAAGACAGATATATTTAAGTCTCATTTTGAAGGCAAAATAACGTAGAAATAAAAAACTTTGATTTATAACCTATATCATTAAAATACTTACTCATATTATCGTAAATTAACAGTCTACCGTTTTCACCTCTACTTATTTCATTTTCGTCTACTGTTAAAATATGCCGACCTTTTACAAGTACAAAATTGCCGTTCATGATTCTTTAATATATATGTTATAATTAATTATTATTTAATTATTATTAATATATATATTATTATAATATTAATTATTAATATATATGTTGTCTCGTTTAAATTCAAAATAATGTTGGTGCACTCTGACTTTGGAGTTTATTTTATTTGCATTTTTAAGATGGAATACTTTCTGAAGTGCCGTCATCACCAAAGGTTTTACAATTTTTTGATCTCTCTATAACAATAAATAAAACTCAAGAATCCAAGGATAAAGAAAGGATGCAGATGAATGACTCACGTAATATTAATTGTTTATTTATTTTTTATGACAATAAAGTATATGTACATGAAGTATACTAAAATTGTTAATGTGAATATTAATCATAAAAAAATTGTTTCAATTTCAGATTCGGATTCAAATAGTAGTGAAAATAATATATCACAATTGGGTGCAGGTATGTTGAAGAAGCAAAAATGTAACATTGTAGTTGTGTTCAGCAGAAGTCAGCACTTTTTGTTAGTAAGTAATAAGTGATTATTGGAATTGATTGCTAATATTTTTCAGTAAATACAGATATGTAGCTACTATAGAATATTTATTGTTAGATTTACCTAATATCTAAAAGCATATACGAATCACTAATCACTTTCTTTCTGATTTGTATGCAGTTATAAATTTTATTTATTTATCTCGGTTTATTTATATGTTTATTTTACTTTTCAGTTGTATGGAATGATAATGCTGTGAAACTTCTGTTTACTTTGTACAAAGATTACCAAGATGATTTCAAGAATACTGCTAAAAACGATGTAGTGTGGGACAAAATTAAAAATCAAATGACAGTTAATAGATACAATTTTACAAGGACACAAATTAAAGATAAATGGACAAACATGAGAAAACATTATATACGAGTCAAGGATAGTAATAAGCAAACAGGAACCAAACGCAAAACTTACCGGTACTATGATGAAATGGATGAGCTGTATGGAAGTAAACCAAACGTGAATCCTGTTGTAATTGCATCAAACTTGAAAAGAAATAGTGAAGTAGTGAAAAGTATTGATGAAGATCAAAAAATACTCTCATCATCATCTCCAGAAGATAATATAACAGACAATGGTCAATATCGAAAGAAAAGTAAGGTTGAACGTCAATTATCTTCATGGATAGATAAATTTATTGAGCATACTAATGAACGAGAGAATCGACGTGAGCAACTCCATAATAACAGAATAATTACTATTGAAAATGCTACTAAAACGTTCCAGGATATAATGCAAAAGTTAATTGGTAAATTTTAAGTTTCTCTATAAACGTTATTAAGTTATTAAGTTATTAATCCAGCAAACACAAAGTAACAATAATATAACTGTTAGTTATAATTTCCCACTCAATAATATAACTGCAATATAACATGTCTTTTATATAACAGTTATATTGTTGAGTGGGAAATTATAACTAACAGTTATATTACTGTTACTTTGTGTTTGCTGGGTAAGTTACGTTTATGTCTCTACTCTCTGTGCAAAGCGAAAAAGTGCGCGATTAAGATTCAAACTTGACTCATGTTATTTGCATTTACACATGCCATACGTTGCATTAAAGTCTAATAAGTTACAGTTAAATCTCCCTTTTATACGAAATAAAAGTTATTTATAGTATATTGTAAAGATGCAAATACTTTCTTTAAATTTTTTAATATTTACCATTGGTGGTATATGGCAGCCTATTGAATAGTCATCGAATTGCGCTAAACTGTTGTATAATATATTTACTTTTATTGCATTATTCTTGCAATACTTTTTAACGATAACCCAATTTATGGACATCATTTTTGTTATTGATAATGTAAATGATTTCGCTGCCAATTCTTTATTGTTTGTGAGCATGGTTTCTGTTTGTTGTAAAGCGACTGTCGTTGTAATACGTCGAAGTGCAATTGTCAAATTAATAGAAATGTTGTTGAAAGAACCGTGTAAACCGCGAGACCAGAGTAGGTATAATAAGAGAATTCTAATCCAGGGATCTGGGGGGGATGAGGTAAGCGGGGGGGACGAGGCGAGGTACCTTGCCCTTCCGTACTGACGGGGGAAGGGGAAGGTACCAAATGTCCCCCCCCAGATTGAGGGGGAAGGGTGGTACCAAAAAACCCCCCTGATTGAGGGGGAGGGGGGGCATACATATGGTTCCGCACGTGGAGGAAGTGTCCTCTCCGACTGACTGCGGAGGTCTGATGGTGAGAGAGAGGAATGTCAACTGTTATAGATAAAATAATCACCCCACTCTGTTTATCCATAATGTATATTTGCAATAAATAATTACGTTCGCAACGCGCTAGAGGGAGACGGTGCGATAGACGTTTGCAACGTGGTAGAGGGAGAAGGTGCTATAGACGTTCGCAACGTGGTAGAGGGAGAAGGTGCGATAGACGTTCGCAACGTGGTAGAGGGAGAAGGTGCTATAGACGTTCGCAACGTGGTAGAGGGAGAAGGTGCTATAGACGTTCGCAACGTGGTAGAGGGAGAAGGTGCGATAGACGTTCGCAACGTGGTAGAGGGAGAAGGTGCGATAGACGTTCGCAACGCGATAGAGGGAGAAGGTGCTATAGGCGTTCGCAACGCGTTAGAGGGAGACGGTGATATAGGCGTTCGCAACGCGTTAGAGGGAGACGGTGCTATAGGCGTTCTATATAGCGTAGGACAAGGAGAGTATGACGTGGTGTGAGAAGGAAAGCGCTGTATGTGTATGACAAGGGAGTGCATGATGATAGGAAAAGGAGAGCATGATGGTAGGAAAAGGAGATATGGGTGCGAGAGAAAAGAATAGAGAGGAAGAAGAATAGCGAGAAGGAGAGCGTGTTATGGGGGGCGAGAGAAAGAATAGAGAGGAAGGAGGATAGCGGAGGCGCAATAAGACGGAGGCTAAGGCGTACGCGAGAAAAAAGATAATTTTTGTATGTTAAGTTTTTTTATAATATTAAATGTTATCTTATTATCTAATTATATCTAATACAGAGGAAGAAAGATGGGATAGATAAAGAAGGCGGATAAGTAATAAATATATATAAGTTTAACATAAATTTTTATTTAAAAAGTGTGTATGTGTATACATATAAAGTGTGTGTGTGTTTTAAAATTAAAAAAGATATAAAAGATATAAAAATTTAAAAAGATAGAAAAGAATTAAAAATCGGTTGGGACGATGCGCCAGGGGCGCTGTCAAATGCATCTGTAACAGGAAAAAAACATTTTTATTAGTACTTTTAAAAATATTTTCTAAAATGATAAAAATTATAAATACTCACAATCTATTCAGAGTCACTCTCATCTGACGACCTGGAGTCCTCCTGCAGAGTTTCGAGGAGCCACGGTTCCTCTGTCTCCCACACCTCATACGGAAGCTCATCAAAGAGTTCGCAAACAAAGACGATCCTTGTTAAACTGAGGAGTCACCTCCTCACACCTCCAGTTCTCGGGAGTGTCACCCCAAAGATCATCACGCACCCATGCGTAACAATAATAGTTTTTGATGTTTTTACACATAAGTCCTCGGTGTATGTGCGACACTTACCAATAATAGTTTTTTTGTAGTATTCACACAAGTCTTAAGTCATACAAATTGGATACATATTGCAAGGTAATATTTGAAATAATGGAGTTCGACACTCGCTACAAAATAGTCCGAGAATTAATGCGTAAATATTAATTGAATGTTCCCGCACAGCACGAATCTCATCAAAAAGGTACGCCATTCTTATAAAACACGATGCGCAGAAATAGGTGCCATCTGCAGTTGCATAACAAAAATATATGCAGCACATCCTTGTTAGTTCATTATACGAATTAATTTTCGGTAAGTCCAAATCACGAGAGATTCTTTCCTCGAAAACACTTTCGTCACTCTCATAATCACTGTCCGCTAAGCGTTGTACTTCAATGTCCAAATCACCCTCTTCGTCAGAATTGTTCATATTATTATCACCATTATTTTCATTAACATCTAAACCGATATTTCCAATATTGGCATTATTGTCATCATCATCACTAGATAGTTCTAACAGTGGCACTTTATTGTCCGATTCCTCTTCGTCAGAAATGATCATTAAATAATCATTGTCATTATTTTCATCCATATTCGGAAGACACACGCGCAATGCACAGATTTACTCACGACACGAGCACAATGCATAGATTTACTTGCGACACGAGCATGTAATAAGCTTCTTCTTAGAGCATATAGGAAAAAAATAACCACGCGCATTTATCTCAAATATATAACACGAGATCCCATATCTCATCTCTCTCTAAATAGAGTATCTCTTTCTAAACAGACTATGCATATGATCTTATGAGAGGTATACGTCTTTGTTTGACTGAGACTAAGATAGCGCGAGGAGGAGGAGAAAGGAAGAGTCGTAGAATAAAATAGTGTGAAGAGAAACATTAATGTTAATAATAATTTTTTATTTAAAAAGATTTGTTTCAAGTATCATAAAGTATATCATTTATAGCACACGCCAACAATTCGCAATCTACGAGTGATCCGCTATCGAACGCGTCACTCTCGCGAATCGCTTTCACAGCATCATTTACATTAATAATATCGTTACGTTGCAAAACGTTACAAAATTGTTTAAATTTTTCATTCACGAGATGTGTATTTTGACACAACTATGAATGCATATGATCGATACAATCTTCAAAATCGAATAAATGTAATAATGTTTGAGGTTGCATATACAAAGACTTATTAGATAATGTTAATTTAATAATCCTCGATCCGTTTAATGCAATCATTTGGATAGATAGATCGCAGATCCATAATGGTTGACTTTCAGTCGATTGTACATGTCGTTCAATGTCTGTACGTTTCTGCATCAATGAGTGCCAGAGTACGATAGACAATACTAATCGATTACCTCGGTTGTCATCAAGTATCAATTCCACATACGACATAGCTCCAACGCTTATTCCAATCTCCAAATATTTGTAAGATGTCGGGGTTAAGATATACCTTCTCCCAAGTATGCAAACCGCACGACAAGAAGAAACGCTATATAAAATATTAAAATATATTAAAAAATAATATTTAGAAAATAATATTTAGAAAATAATTGAAACTTACATTTTCTTTGATTGAATTTCACCGTTCTCAATCGGAATGTAAAAATTCATCTTGCTGGTTTCTTTTGTGGAGCACATTTTTTTTAGCACAACCTTATGCACAAACAACTGATGCGATACTAAACTATTGAAAGTACTGCGAGCAATTTGTAATATCGCAATACGTAATGAGGAGGGGAGTATTTCTGACGTAATTTTGCAAGCGCCAATTAAGGCTGCTAAAAATTATTAAAAATCGCGTCCCTACGTGCTTTCTCGAGCGCCGTGTGTGGCTGCCGTATGATGAAATCGATTCAAATGTATACGACGACTGAAATATTCGGTTACAAATGTATACGGCAAAGCGTGAGATAAAATTTTTGCTAAATGATAACATAAACAGAACGTCGACAGTACGGATGTTTGCGCCGACAGTACGAATGTTTGCGCTAAAGAATAACGTTTCGCATAGTGGGTAAGCATTATCATGTATATTTGACTATAAATATAAATAATAAATATAATCCTATGCGTAGAGGATGTCATATATTACATTACCACGAAATATGTGTGAGATAAAGAGACGTGATATTATAGAAATGACGGATGTTTACACGAAAGAATAACGTTTTCGCAACGTGAAAAAGAATATAACGATTAGATATAAATCAGAACAAAGAGTCACATCTCGCCATTATTGTCGAAGCTTGCACGAGTGTACCTTATATGTAAAAAATGGAGCAGGTTTTAACGCATCAATCTACCTTGATAAATTCGGTAGAGGAGTACTTTGCGTGGGAGGAGCGATGCGATGATTATATCAAGTCGTTGGAAGAGCAGAGTCGAATTAAACGACCGCGAATATCGATCGGATATCGACAATTGTTGATCGCAAAGATCGCGCGACTCGAAGGACTGAAAAATGCGTTGCGCAAACGTTTCGTACACGCGGGTGCCGGACACAGCGCGCATCAAGCTGCATTATTTTGGCGAGAAATTGATACAGCGTTCGAGAACCGTATATCGACTGGTGCGATAATCAATATCAATTATATCGAACCTCGCCAGTTTCTCGAAGACGCGAGTGATATCGTGCTCGAACATATGCGAGACGCTATCGAAACACACTGCAGTGTGAAAGTGAATACTGTGTTTAACGGTGAGTTTGTGGCGGGTGAAAAGCACGACAATAAAAGTGTAAGTACAAAAAACTGTGAACTCTTTCGTACATCTGATTTACGCGAATGGTACGAGCAACGTGTTATCGAGCTCACTTTAGCATCTCTCGAAGAATTTCAAGAACGTGATAGTGGGTGGGCATTATCGCGTATACTTAATTTGACTGTAAATATAAATAAATATAATCCTATGCGTGCGGGATGTCATATTATATTACCGCGAAAGATAATGATGAAGCGAGCGGTAGTTAACGTGCAATCCAAAGACAATGCATGTTTTGCATGGGTAGTGACTGCTGTTATGTATCCCGCTGAAAGAAGGGTTGAACGAAAATTATCATACCCGCGTTATACGGATGTGCTAAATCTTCGAGACATTGAGTTTCCAGTGACTCTTAATCAAATTAAAAAGTTTGAAATTAACAACAATATTTCAATCAATGTGTATACCATCGAAAACGAAAATATTGTTCCTGTTCGTCTTTCGGAGCAAAAGAGGGACAAGCACGCCAATTTGCTCTACATTCAAGATGCGCGAGATATCGGACATTTCGCGTGGATCAAGAATTTATCGCGACTCGTGAGTTCGCAACTCAATAAACACAATGGACAAAAATATATCTGCGATCAGTATGTATATTTTAATATTATTAATTTTTCTTCAAAATATATATAATTATTATTCCTATTTTATAGATGTTAAAATATATATATAATTATTATTTCTTTTTATAGATGTCTACATTATTTTTATTCGAAGAGAAACTACAGTCACATACTGTAGACTGCGGGAAAATGAATGACTGTGCTATTCGATTACCGAGCGATAAAGATAAGTGGCTCGCTTTTAACAACTATTACAGGAAGGAGCATGTTCCTTTCGTCGTGTATGCCGACCTGGAATGTGTTTTGAGAAAAACGGACAAAAAAGAAGTATAAAAAAATGTATACCAGCATCATCAAGTGTTTAGTATCGCTTATTATGTACATTGCTCGTACGATAATTCGTTATCCGCGTATCATTTTCGTCGCGAAGCCAATTGCGTCGCATGGTTTGCTGAAGAATTAAAAAATTTAGCAATGCGCGTGAAAACAATTTTATCTACAAATCTTCCCATGATAAATTTGACGCGCGAAGAATTGGAAAAGTTTAATAGCGCTACTCAATGTCACATATGTGAGAAACCATTCGTGGAAGACGATACGCGCGTATACGATCATTGTCACCTCACTGGGCGGTACAGAGGTCCCGCGCATTCAAATTGCAATCTAAATTATAAAGAATCCTTTTATATTCCAATTATTTTCCACAATTTATCCAGTTACAATTCACATTTTATAATCGAGGAAATAGCCACAGCGTTCGAAGGAAGAATCGATCTACTTCCGATAACTAAAGAAAAATACGTTTCATTTACGAAAAATGTTTAACTTACGGAAGACAATTCGCGAAATCACATTAAATTACGTTTCATCGATTCTTTTAAATTTCTCACAACAAGTCTCAACAAATTAGCATCTTTTCTCAGTAAAGATAAATTTAAAATTTTACAATCTGAATATCAAAATTTGTGGGTAGAAGACTTTGATCTGTTAACGCGAAAAGGTGTCTTTCCGTACGAATATATCGATTATGTAGATAAATTGCACGATACATGTTTACCTCCGCGCGAATTATTTTACAGTTCCTTGACCGATGACACAGTATCCGAGAGCGATTACGCGCACGCCGAGACTGTTTGGAACCGATTCTCCATCAGAACGCTAGGCGAATATAGCGATCTATATTTAAAAATCGATGTCTTGTTATTAGCCGATGTTTTTGAAAATTTTCGTGACAATTGTATCAAGAGTTACGGGCTCGACCCTGCGCATTACTATACTCTGCCCGGATACACGTGGGATGCCATGTTGAAGCATACAAATATTAAGTTTGAATTGCTCACTGACATCGATATGGTAATGTTTATAGAACGAGGTATACGCGGTGGTTTGAGTCAATGTTCCAACAGATACGCGCATGCTAATAACAGTACATGCAGTCATACGACCCATTGAAACCGTCATCGTATCTAATGTATTTCGATGTAAATAATTTATACGGATGGGCAATGTGTCAACCTTTGCCTTACGCTAGTTTTCAATGGGTCGACAATATATTCAATTTTGATCTATCATCGATCGCGTCCGATTCGCCTACAGGCTATATCCTCGAAGTCGATCTCGAGTACCCGCAACATCTTCACGACGCGCATACTGACTTACCGTTTTGTCCGACGCGTGACAAACCACCCGGCAAGAGACAGAACAAGTTGCTCGCAACCTTATACGATAAGAAACGATACGTAATACACTACCGCAATCTGCAGCAATGTACGCGACACGGTCTTCGCGTTACAAAAATTCATCGCATATTACAATTCGCGCAATCTCCATGGTTACGTACATATATTGAATTAAACACGCAATTTAGAACAATGGCGAAAAATGATTTTGAAAAGAATTTATACAAATTAATGAATAATGCAGTTTTCGGCAAAACGATGGAAAATGTGCGCAATCGCGTAGATGTTAAACTTATAACAAAATGGGACGATAGGCACGGCGCAGAGACAATGATCGCGAAACCAAATTTTAATAGCAGGAGCATTTTTTCGGAAAATTTAATCGCTGTGGAATTGCGTAGACTCGAGGTGAAGTTTTACAAACCAATCTATGTAGGTATGTGTATATTTGATGTATCCAAGATGTGTTTGTACGAATTTCATCACGATTACATGATTCCAATGTATAAAGAAAAATGTAAAGTCATGTACACCGACACGGATAGTCTCATATATCACATTGAGTGCGAAGACGTGTACGAAAATATGAAGCGCGACATCGGCAAGTTCGACACGAGCGACTATGCGATAGACAATGCGTACGGTATACCGCTCGTGAATAAAAAGGGACCGGGTCTGATGAAGGATGAAAACAACGGTATGATAATGACAGAATTTGTCGGGCTTAAAGCAAAAATGTATGCGCTAAAAGTAGATGGTAAAAAGAATACGAAAAAGGTAAAAGGTGTCAAGAATAGCGTCGTCGCGAAAATGATAACATTTGACGATTACATGCAGTGTTTGAACGAAGGAATTGAAATGACGCGACAGCAATCGACTATCGAAGATCAAAAATGCATAAAGTATATACCATGCAGCAGAAAAAAATTGCTCTAAGTCCACACGATGATAAACGGTATATAATACCTAAAAGTATCGATACGCTACCATGGGGGCATTACAGAATACCGTTGTAAAAAGAAAAAAGTGTATATATTTGAATATTATATATTTATATATTTATATTTTTATATATTTATATATATATATATATATATATATATATATATGTAAACTTCATATAATATTTGTTATATTTTTACAATACATTATTTTTATGTATTGTAAAGAGAGTTCCGTGAACTATCGAATCCCAACCATTTCACAAAAACTTCATCCCCCCTCTTCCTCAATATCTTTTCCACAAGATATATATCGGGATTAGCAACGAGTTGTAGTTCGTATTTGTAAAATCCATTGGCGACGGGATTTCCGCGCGAATCTTTTAATATATACAGGGTGTCCCAGAACAACCTTCCATCCGTAAAATGACGTACTCCTGACACAATTCTAAGACAATTTTTCCTTTACCAAAATTTGATTTAAAGCGTAGTTTTTGAGTTATAAGCGAAAATAGTTAGCAAATAACGCGTCGAGTATAAAAGACAGCTAGGAGCGGCGCGGCGCACCGCGAGCGCGGGCGCAGCTGACTGTCCGACGAGTGATTACCGCCGCATGAGTCAAAATCGCTGACTATTTTATCTTATAACACAAAATTATGCTTTAAATAAAATTTTGATAAAGAAGAAAATGTCGTAAAATTACGTCAGGAATAAGTGTTCCTTAAAATAACGTCGGACGCTACGATCAGCTGATTGCTACACGCGATAAGTGTATGGCTGAGTGTGTGTGTAAAAGAAAGGGACAGAGTGAGTGAGTGAGTGAGTGTGAGTGAGTGAGTGAGTGAGTGAGTGTGAGTGAGTGAGTGTGAGTGAGTGAGTGTGAGTGAGTGAGTGAGTGAGTGAGTGAGTGAGTGTGAGTGAGTGTGAGTGAGTGAGTGAGTGAGTGTGAGTGAGTGAGTGAGTGAGTGAGTGTGAGTGAGTGAGTGAGTGTGAGTAAGTGAGAGAGAGAGAAAGAGAGAAAGAGAGAGAGAGAGAAATAAACCGTCTCTGCGACGGCGACGCTCCTTCGATTGTCATCGACATTGTCGTCGACGACTTCAAGCCGATCGATATATTGATTTTCCAGCTCAGCTGACAGGCACATCGCGTGTAGCAATCAGCTGATCGCAGCATCCGACGTTATTTTAAGGAACACTTATTCCTGACGTAATTATACGACATTTTCTTCTTTACCAAAATTTTATTTAAAGCATAATTTTGTGTTATAAGATAAAATAGTTAGCGATTTTGACTCATGCGACGATAATCACTCGTCGGATGGTCAGCTGCGCCCGCGCTCGTGGTGCGCTGCGCCGCTCCTGGCTGCCTTCTATACTCGACGCGTGATTTGCTAACTATTTTCGCTTATAACTCAAAAACTACGCTTTAAATCAAATTTTGGTAAAGGAAAAATTGTCTTAGAATTGTGTCAGGAGTACGTCATTTTACGGAAGGTTGTTCTGGGACACCCTGTATGTCACGGGATTAGTTTTCTGTATCTTAACAATTTCAAACACTTCGGTGGTCCAATTTGGTGTGTAGCCTTTTTCGAATAAAGTCTTAAATTTACACACGCGCACCGAATCGCCTGTTTTAAATTTCGCCGGCGCCGCAATCTTTACATTGCTGTACATCGTATTTAAAAGTTTATCCGCGACGGCTGGAATAATATCGACAGGTCTCATACCGATAGTGCGATGTTTTTGCGTGTTGTACTCTTCAACGAGTCTCGATAGTTCGTCGATCCACTTGTAGTTTCCATTGAGCGTAAACATTTTCCACATTTTATTCTTCAAAGTACGATTGAAGCGTTCCACGATCGAGGCTTTCATGACGGAATATGTCGAATAATGATTAATATTGTGTTTCTTCATGAGGTTTTGTACATTTGCATTGTAAAATTCTTTTCCTTGATCGGTTTGAAAATTTTTCGGGCATCTCGCATCGTCTCGAATTATCTCTGCAATCGCATCGGCCGTCTCGCTTCCACCTTTACTCTTGAGCGGTACGACCCACGCATACTTGTTCAACACATCGATAACAGTGAGTATGTAATTGTATCCCTTGTTGACTCGAGCATCTCGACGATGTCGGCTTGCCACAGATCATCGTATTTCCGCACTATGACATGTCTTCGGAGGAAATTTCTTCTCGCTGGCGCGTGCAGTTCGTTTACCAACTGCCGTCTCTCCAAACTATGTTGATTCTTTGTTTTGTCAGTTTTTCACGATGGTTGTTTGCTGTTTGCTTTTTTATCACTCATTTTCATTTATCGTCTTTTAATAACCGTTCTTTATGTTCCGTTTTTCCTATGTTTTTTCATATTTTCTGACCCGTTCTTAATCCGTTCTTGCGTCCTTCACCGCCGTCCTTCACCTATTTGAAAATCGTTCTTGACCCGTTCACAGTTTTTTTCACAGTCGTTTTTGACTCGTTCGTAGCCGCTTTTGAATCGTTCGTAGCCTCGTTCACAGACGTCTTTTGAACGATCGTAGGAGTTTTTGAGTTGTTTGTAACCTTGAGTGTAGCCGTGAAGAACGTGTTTGTAGCCTCGTTCGCAGCCCTCCTTGAGATGCTCATAACCTCGTTCGAGGCTGTTGTTGCTGCTGCTGCTGCTAGGTCGTTCACTACCACTGCCACTCATTGTAGTTAGATAGCAGTTTGGTAATTCTTCGTAGCTGTTCGATAATTGTTCGCAGCCGATCGATAATCCTTCGTAGCTGTTCGATAGCCGTTCGATAGCCGCTCCTAACCCGTTTACTGATGCTCATTCAGGTTGATAGCTGTCTTTGAGTTAGCGTTAGCCGCGCGTTGAAGTTTGTTTAGCGCAATCTGTAATGCTCGCACGTCCTTCTCAAGTGAAGTAAGCTTCTCGTCTGATTTTTTCTGTCGATTCATTAATCTTTTAACGCAGGACTGCACGTACAATTTGTTGACGGCATCGGTGTCAGCCTCAGGTTGCGCTACACGGCGAATCTTACGCGACCTCGCATCGAAGTCTGTAACGACGCGACACAGAGCGTTTTCGTGCACATAACTTTTTACCAATCTATCCCAAAAGCCGTTTGAACCGGTTGCATCATTTCTTGAATCGAATAAGCCAAATTTGTTGATAGGCATTTTTTTCCGACGCTTCGTAAAGTGTCACGCGACGCTGATCGACTGATTAGTTTTGTCGAGATATCATTCAATTTATAATAAGACCATCTTCGCGAAGTTCTTCGATAATCGACATGATTTCATTGTCGTGAGCATTGTTACCGGCTCGACGCGAAGCATCCAGTAATCGCAGACGATCTACCAACTCGTTTGGATCGTTCCAATGCACGTAGTCGATCTTATTGTCGTTTAGAGTCATAGCGCGCGGTAGTATACCTTTTCCAGCTTTTCTAGAAAATAACGGTGCAATTACATTTTTATACTTATATCCTTTAGTCCCTAATACTAGATTATGTGCTTTGTTCCCACGTTTATGCGCATTCGTCGCCAGTAATATACTTTTATATTTAAGCAGATCATCTTCGGTGTATATTTCATCGTTGGGGATTTTTTTGAAAATTAATTCATAGAGACCCGGCGTTCCCGTATATTTTACTTCATTGATAATTATATTATCATTTTTGTCTACGTCAAAATGTTTATCACTGAGGATTATTCCATCGTTAGAAAACTTAATGCCGTACACATTGTTACGTCCAGGCCCGTAGAAAGGATGGGTCAGAGGAAGGGCGTAACAGGAACTGTTCCGATGTCAAAAGTCTTATCGACGAGTGACTCGGTCGAGCGAGCTGCAGGTTAGCAAACAGGTAAACGACGGGTGTCGTTATTACTCTGTTATGCGAACGCTCTCTCGGTGGTCTCTTTTTGGTAAGAGAATCGAATCTCTTTTACGCGGGACGGGACCTTGTGTGATCTTTCGCGTGGAGGGAGTGAGGGAGTTAAATAAGTTTACCGATCATTTAATTTTTAAATTAACATTTATTCAATTGATCCCTACCATTATACATATAACTTTATTGATATTATCAAATCCGCCTTAGAATTATTTGTATGAGTGTGTGTGTGTGTTTGTGTGTGTGTGTTTGTGTGTGTGGATCGCGGGTGTTACATAAGTACGGAGGTCATCAACCAGAAAAGAAGGGGAACGAGTGCGAGTCTAAAGATTTTATTCTGGTTGGTATTTGTACAATAGTTTATAATAAGAAAAAAAAAATAATAATAAAGATTTACGAACAGTGTTGTGTATGTTACGGCGCGATTTCGCACACGGTCGTGTCGTCCGATCTATGGTCTCGGTTGGCTCGCGAGAATCGGCGGGTCGGCGCGATTTTAGGCATTTTAAATAAAGAATAAGGTTGAATAAAAGGGAAAGGAGACGATGAGAGGAATAAAAACAAAAGAGAAGGAAATTAAACTTACTACTTAGGCAGTTTGGTTGCGTTTTAGGTGCTGGTGTAGTTGTGGTCTTACTCGGCGGGTGGTCTTGTTGAGCACTGATTCTAATAGTTTTTGAGACGTAAACGGAACTCCCGTAGTGTAGACGAATTGCTTGAGTCAGCGAACGACCGAAATGAATCTGATGTACTGTTAACTGATTTTAAATTTTGGAATCAATGGTAATGCGCGAGTCTTCCCTTTTTATATTAAATCTTGAGGGCGTGTTAACAATTTGGGCGAGAGTATTTTTTGAGATTTTGACGTGTAAAAGCTGTCGTTCGGTGAGATCCTTCTCCTCCTTATTTTTGATTGTTGCTGATTGGTGGGCTCTGTACGGCCTCTTAGGAAATTTGGAGATTCTTCATTTGGTTATCTCCTGGGATTATGCGGCTGTTTTTATCCATTATTTATTTAGGAGATCTCGCTTTCGGTCCTTTTCGGTCATTTCTTTGAACATCGATTTCAATATTTAAAACAAATATTTTTCGTTCCGCGGCCCTCTTATGACTAGTCGGCCAATTATTGCTTTATCTTTATAGAAGGTAAAGACGTGGAGCCGACAGTGCGTAGCGGCATTATTTGTTTCTTTCTTAGGATTATGCAGCTGTGTTTGTTGATTTATTCATTTAGAGGATCTCACTATCGATCCTTTCCGGTCGTTTCCTTTGAACATCAATTTCAATGTTTTAAAATATTTTTCGTCGCGCGATCCCTTTTATGATTAGTCGGGCGATTTTTGCTTCATTTTCGTGGGAGGAAAAACGTGGAGCCGACAGTGCGTAGCGGCATTATTTGTTTCTTTCTTAAGATTATGCAGCTGTGTTTGTCTGTTTCGTTGTTTAGTGAATTTCGTTATTGATCCCTTCCGGTATTTGTTTAGATATCGTTTTTAGTAGGTCTAAACATTATTTGATAATAACGGTTCTTTTCTATTGCGCGACCCGTTTTTTTTGTGACCGATCGGACGATTATTGTTCATTTCGTGGGAGGAAAAACGTGGAGGGGACAGGACGTGACAACATAATTCATAGCTTTATCTTTATCTTGATTCATAACAGTTAGTATATATTTTTGTCCGAGTGGACCTAAATGCTCTCGAAATATGTTTACACCTGCGGACGTTAGCAATTCACGTTGAACCGTTGTAACCAACGAATCGGGTGTAGTTTCAAAAATTTCGTCGGCGGGTGGTTGCTCGTACGATAATTGGCGCGGTTGCGCAATTTCTATCTGAGTAGATGTGTCCGGTATCGTTCGTCTTTAATTCGGTGTAGAAGTTATCGGCAAATCATTTAATGAGACATTTAATCGTTTTTGCTTTGGGCACCAAATCATTCAATGAGATTCTTGGTCGTTTTTTAACTTTAATAATTTTCTTTTCCACATGGTCTTTTTCGAGTATATCAAACGGCTCGATTTTCGATACGTCGGATTCTACATCGATGGTATTTTGAACAAGCTGTTTTAGAGGCTCGTTAATCGGCTTAAACTGTTTCTCCAACGCTACAATTTTACCAGTTTTTAACGCGCGATATTTTTTGCGAATTGACTCGCTCGTTTGTACAATTTTTCGCGCAATCTTTTCACGATCACTGTTATCACTCATGTTTTTTTATGTAGACGTTGCTCTGTCAATGTTTCGATAGCAACTGATCATTTTACGGTACCGCAAATTCATTAAAACCTCTTCTATAACGTCCATTGCTCATTGAACTGTCTTTGTCAATTACTAGAAATCCATACTTGTGCTGCCAACATTTTTGACATAACGCGCTAAAATCATCGTACGACATGTCAGTATTTACATGATCGTTGTACACATGTCGCAAGTTTGTACCGTCTTGTTTAAATAAAATCAACAGATTAGCATTGTCGCGTATAAGATGCTTGGGTATCTTGACATACGTTTGACAGAGATAGAAACAATCGACGCTTGAGTGTCGACCCATTGAGAAGTACTCTCTTATCGTATCTTGCTTGTCTCATGCCACGTCATCAAAGATAAAAACCGAATTTGGAAGCGCCTCTCTCCATGGAATGACATCGCTGTTATTAGAGAACGTAAAGTAACCAATTTCATCTATCGATGATAGTAAATTTTCCAAATATTGATATTTTGGTTGTTGACTTTCTATCAAGCTTATCAACAAGTTAGTTTTACCACAATTTGAAGGGCCGCAAATGAAACCGCGTATTGTATTCGGTAACATTTTTCCATGTTTGTGTATTTCTTTTTCAGGCATTAGCCTATTATCAAAATTTGTTACTTTAATTACTGTTGGTTGTAGCACGAATCGCATGACTTGTCTAATCAGACTTAACGATACTTTCTGAGGAGGAGGAGGCGGAGGAGAGCCTATTTATAGATGCGCATCAAATCGAAACTGCTCAGTATCAAACATGTTTCTTTCACTGTCGGATGACTGTGATATTCTCAACCTTACCTCAGAACAGTTGCAATATATACCAATATATGCAATATATATGAAGATTATTTTATTGAAACAGTTTGGTCGTTACGTGGAACGTCTGTGGGACAAACTTCCGGAATACATAAAGGTGGATTCGGAGGATCAGACCTATCGTCGCTGTTTCGAACATTACAATCGACCGTGGCAACGAACGCACATTGACGGTCCAGCGCCGATGATAAAAGATTGTTACGAATGTCAACAAAAACCGTAAGAGGCTGTGGTCTGTTGAATCGCGCGATAAACGCACTCCCTATCGAATTACATATTCCTGGATATCAGTTTTGCGAACCGGGAACTCGTTTACAAGAACGATTGGCTAGAGGCGATCGAGGCATCAACCCATTGGACGTCGCGTGTCGTGAACACGATTTAGCTTACTCGCGAAGCAACGACCTCGGCGAACGACACGTAGCGGATCGTATACTAGCTGCAAGGGCGCGAGAACGTATTACCACGAAAGATTCGAATTTTGGCGAAAGAGCAGCCGCCACGACCGTTTGGACGGTCATGAAAGCAAAGACGAAAATGGGTATGGGGATGAAAAAGTCGTCGACGAAGAAAAAGATTACGAAAAAACAAATACTTCCGGTAGCGAAACGCGGGGGCATATTATCAATTCTACCAGTGTTGGGTGCTCTCGGATCTCTGATTGGTGGAGCGGCTGGTGTAGCAAAGATGGTAAATGACGGAAAAGCTACGCAACGTCAGTTTCAAGAGATGCTACGTCACAATCGCGCCATGGAAGGTCGCGGATTGTATCTCGCGCCATACAAATACGGACAAGGAGTCTCAATGAGAAAGAAGAAAAAAAAAACGTCAAAGAGACACTAAAAATGCTAGACGGTGCAATTACCAACGTACAACTGCTGCAACTAGCAAAACGTATGCGCATTCCGTATTTTAGAGGTGTTTTTATGCGTGACTCATTACTGATCGGCGGTATATATCGAAACGAGAGCAGCATCATAAATTTGGATAACGCTAAAGACTCGGGTACTCACTGGGTAGCGTATGCAAAGAGAGGGAATCGCGCTATATATTTTGACAGTTTTGGCAATCTTCGCCCGCCGAATGAATTGATACGATATTTAAATGTCTCAAAAATAGATTATAATCATACATCCTATCAAACTTATAATCAAAGTATCTGCGGACAATTGTGCTTGCAGTTTCTCCGAACGGTCGATGCACGCGAATTTAAATTTTAACACATACACATTATATGTATGAAAACACATTTTGAATAAAAATTATATATTAAACATATATATCGACATATGTATCTTCTTTATAAAATCCTATCCTTCTTCCTGTATATTATATATTATATAAGTTACATTGATATATTTTTTTAATCGAAATGCGTGATTTATTGGAAATGTGTCAAGAATACTTTTAATATCTTAATAAGTTACGTTTATATTTCTTTTACTGCAGCCTTCTCCTTTGCTCTCTTCTTTCCTTACACATCATAATCTCCTTGTCCTACGCTTATAGCACTGCCCTTTTCCCACCATCATGCTCTCCTTGTCCTATGCCTATAGCGCTGCCCTTTTCCCACCATCATGCTCTCCTTGTCCTACGCCTATAGCGCTTTCCTTCTTACACCACGTCGTACTCTCCCTTGTCTTACGCTCTATTGTGCGTAACCTCCCTCTTTGGGATTCGCGGTGCGAAACATTTGAACGATGACTGACATTCTCAACATCGCTGACGAACCGATCTTTGACGATCGCATCGTCAAGATTGAGACTCACGCATACAACCCATTCGCCAACACAACGTTCGGACACAGTGACGAGATAAGAATACCCATACAACAACAGGATCTGTATACATTGTCGTACGAGAGTTTCTTATACATCGAGGGAGAATTGAAGATAAACAATCCAACTGACGGATCTAATGTGGTACTGCAAAATAATTGTGTAGCATTCATGTTTGACGAGATTCGATACGAACTCAATGGCGTGGAGATTGATCGCAACAGAAACGTGGGAATAACAAGTATGCTCAAAAACTAGGTAACAATATCATCCGATAGAAGTGTGATTATGAGAAATGCTGGCTGGAGTAATCCAACTACTGTGAATGAGCACTTTAATTTTTGCGTACCGCTCTACATGTTATTGGGATTTTGCGAGGATTACAGACGCATAGTAATTAACGCTCGTGACGAGTTGATCTTAATACGATCGCGCAATGACAACAATTGTCTGGTTGGAGCTTCGGCGGTGGAGCCTGTGATCAACATATTCAAGATACAATGGCGAATGTCACATGTGCTGTTGAGTGAAATTAAGAAGCTGTCTATGCTGCGCGCTCTGGAAAGCGGACGCTACCTCAGCAGTTTTCGCTCGTGGGATCTGTACGAGTTTCCGCTGTTGCAGCGTACAACCAATCATTTGTGGGCCATTAAGACCGCGACTCAGCTGGAGAAATCACGATACGTTATCTTTGCTTTGCAGACAGGTCGGAAGAATGTTATGCTCGAGGATATGAGTAAATTCGACGACTGCAAATTAACAAACGTGAAACTTTATCTGAACTCGGAATGTTATCCGTACGACGACATGAATCTGGATTTCGATAAAAACAGATGGTCGATTCTATATGACACGTACGCACGTTTCTGCAAAAACTATTACGGATACAAATACCTCGAACCTAACCGAGCCTCACCGTCTCACTGTTTCTACTTTACGGTCCGTTTGTAATCATCGATTGTTCTCGACAAAACGAATCGGTGAAAAATGCCGTAGACGTAAGAATAGAATTTGATTGTAAGGAAAATGTGCCGGCAAACACTACCGCTTATTGTCTCATTTTGCATGATCGCGTTGTCGAATCCTCTAACGAACGTAGTACGTAAAATTACATGAATCAACACGAGCAGGAACGCTCGTCTTATCAACCAACCAACGTTCGAATCTTCTGTAAACGAAATTGGAGAATTGCATACCGGATCATATAACATAAAAACTTGCGATACTCGATGATTAACGTCAGTCGTTCGTCGTCGTAGTTCTCGCTAATATCTTTTCATTATGGTTGTGCCAACGTTTGTGATCTTCAAGGATTTATTATCGATAAAAAATTTATTGTGAAAGAAATTGCGATTTTGACTCAAGGATCTGTACTGTCTTATTATATTTTTACGAGTCTTACACCATTCCGTTTGCTCACGAGGTCTGAGAGATCTCAGGTTGCATGGTTGGTTGGAAAACATCACAATCTCCAATGGGAAGATGGAAACGTTTCATACTACATGGCTAAACGTTTAATCACTGAGGCTGTGACGTTAAAAGATGCATCTTCTCGAGTGTATGTTAAAGGACATGAAAAACGAGAATGGTTGGCAAATTTACTGGAAGACGATGCGAGAATCGGTCTTATTATCGAGACATTGGATAACGACTATGATGACGTTCCTGCTTTAGATAAATTAGATGCTACTCTGCGTTGCGATAGACATGTACGAAATTGCGCTTTACAAAATGTATTTAAAATATTCAATTGGTGGTCGAATCATCATCATGAAGGTTCAATCAACTCATATTTACATTAAAAACTAAACTTCAAGTATTATTTTCTATATTCTGTAATTAAATTTTTTTAATTTTAAATAAATTTGGAATTTTTATACATTTATATTTCTTTTACTGTTGCCTTCTTCTTTTCTTACATATCATACTCTCCTTGTCCTACACCTATAGCGCTGTCCTTTTCTCACCATGCGCGCTCTTCTTCCCGCTATCCTCCTTCCTCTCTATTCTTTCTCTCACCATGCGCGCTGTTCTTCCTCTCTATTCTTTCTCTCGCACCCATATCTTTTTTTCCTACCCTCATGCTCTTCTTTTCTTATCGTCATGCACTCCTTGTCCTACACATACAGCACTTTCATTCTTACATCACATCGTACTATAGAACGCCTGATTATATTTATTATTTATATTTATAGTCAAATATACATGATAATGCTCACCTACTATGCGAAACGTTATTCTTTAGCGCAAACATATGTACTGTCGACGTTCTGTTTATGTTATCATTTAGCCAAAATATCTCTCGCTTTGTCGTATACATTTGTAACCGAATATTTGAATCGATTTCAACATCGATTTCAACAGCCGCACACACGGTGCTATAACTTTTGAATAGTTTAGTATTGCATAAACTACAACGCCTTCAGTAGTGCCATGAATTCTGTAGTGCAATTTTTACAAAATCGTGAAATTGGTTTACCAAAGACTTATACAAGATCGCTAAAACTGTTTTTCAAGATCCGTGACAAAATAGACTTTTTATGTGATGTGATCGATGAAAATACCGATATAGAACATACGCGATTTAAAGATATTCCGGAAATGAGGCATCTTAAAAAAATGAGGCTGCGACTGGTAAAAAGAATAAGAAGGAAAGCCTTTTTAGAAGAAAGAAGAAAGCGATTTGTACATAACTCATTTCTCAATACACACACATGTGTTGAAAAAAACTGAAAAAGGCTCAAAAAATCTTTTGTCTATCGATTCTGGATGTGTAATTTAAGCCTAGATGCTGTTATACATCCCCTACTTTTCTTTCCCCGAGACGTTGTCTAACTCCGTTGGAGCTTGCATAACGTGTCTGACTCTGGTGCACTGAACGTATTGTGTTAAAAAACAAAAAATGTCGCAAGTAGTCGCGTTTATGCACGCGATGTTTGAGACAGGCTTTCGCAACCGTCGTCTTCCTGAGGGGATTGCTCGCTGCCGGGCATTTCGGCGAGCGCAAGAATTGGCCCGCGCCCTGTTCCAGGCGCTGATGAACATTTTATTCGGAGATGTAAGTAGTTTTTATATACTTTTTTATCTATAATATATTTAAAAATATATTTATAATATATTTATATGTTTTTTATAGATTTTCGAAATAGGTGCTGATCCGATCCCTGGATATGTTAGCATCGCGCACATGAAGAGGATACGCCGGGTGTGGGAGAGAGAGCGCATCGAGCGTGACAATTTATGGCTCGATAGTCCTAGCGACCGAGATCACGAGGCGCGGTTTCCGTTTTCGTATGCGGATATATTTGAGCTCCGATTGTTATTCGAAGAGGAGCCCCTCCTAATGTAAGTATGCGCAAATTTTAAATATTTTTAAAAGTACTAATCAAAATGTTTTTTTCCTGTTACAGATGCATTTGGCAACGCCCTTGACGCATCGTCCCAACCGATTTTTAATTCTTTTATATCTTATATCTTTTTAAATTTTTATATCTTTTATATCTTTTTTAATTTTTAATTTTAAAACACACACACACTTTATATGTATACACATACACACTTTTTAAATAAAAATTTATGTTAAACTTATATATATTTATTACTTATCCGCCTTCTTCATCTATCCCATCCTTCTTCCTCTGTATTAGATATAATTAGATAATAAGATAACATTTAATATTATAAAAAAACTTAACATACAAAAATTATCTTTTTTCTCGCGTACGCCTTAGCCTCCGTCTCATCCGCTATCCTCCTTCCTCTCTATTCTTTCTCTCACCCCCCATAATACGCTCTCCTTCTCGCTATCCTTCTTCCTCTCTATTCTTTTCTCTCGCACCCATATCTCCTTTTCCTACCATCATGCTCTCCTTTTCCTATCATCATGCACTCCCTTGTCATACACATACAGCGCTTTCCTTCTCACACCACGTCATACTCTCCTTGTCCTACGCTATATAGAACGCCTATAGCACCTTCTCCCTCTACCGCGTTGCGAACGTCTATCGCACCGTCTCCCTCTACCGCGTTGCGAACGTAATTATTTATTGCAAATATACATTATGGATAAACAGAGTGGGGTGATTATTTTATCTGTAACAGTTGACATTCCTCTCTCTCACCATCAGACTTCCGCAGTCAGTCGGAGAGGACACTCCCTCCACGTGCGGAACCATATGTAGCCCCCCTCCCCCTCAATCAGGGTGGTTTTTTGGTACCACCCTTTCCCCTCAATCTGGGAGTACATTTGGTACCTCCCCCTTCTCCCTCAATCTGGGGGGACATTTAGTACTTCCCTCTTCCCCCTCAATCGGGGGGGACATTTGGTACTCCCCCCCTCGTCAGTACGGGGGGCGAGGTACCTCGTCTCGTCTCCCCCGCTTACCTCATCCCCCTCAGATCCCTGGATTAGAACTCTTTTATTATATCTACTGACCAGGATGAAGTGATGATACAAACGAAATTCGACAAGTTTATCAGGTAAATGTAATTATTATCTGATTCGTTTTCAATTTTAGTAAATATTATATTAATGATTTATCACTCAAAAGACATGTGCAATAATTTAATTCTCCCATAATTAAATTAAGTAAGTATTTTGTGTTATAGTTTATGGATATATCTATCTGCAACATTTTATTTTTTCGTTTATAGTACATACATATATTTTAACTGTAATTATTAAATATGTTCTAAACATATTCTCAATAAATATAATATGAATATAATATGAATATATTTAAAGTGAAGATCAGTATATTTTACTTCCTTTTGATAATAATAAAAAGTAATAATAATTTTATTAATAATAATAAAAATAGAAAGTAGTTTTTGTTATAGTATTTTTTATTTTCTAAACTATAATCTATAATATAATGTATATGTATTGTATATATATATATATATATATATTAGATTAAGTATTTTTTAAATATTATTAAAGAATTGGAAAGTGATAGTGACGGTGGTGATGATGAAGAATTGGTACAGGAACTTATTAATATTGAAAGAGATCTTAGAATACATGGCAAAAGAAGAAAATATATATGTATATATATATATATGGGACATTCTTTCTCAACGGGAGACCCCCTGCCTCCAAAATTCATTTGTACCAAAAAAGTTGTTCCAAGGCTTAAAATTTAGCTTAACGTGTCTACTTTCAAAAGCGCAGTGGTACTTTTTGAAATTCAAGATGGCGGATCCAATATGGCGGAAGATTTGAAAAAAATCGATCGAAGTGACTTGAAATTTTTTAAGATTATACTTAAAAATTAGTGCCATGTCATGAATTTGCAGACAAGCACTTATATTTTGATAACCAAAAAGTACTACTTTTAGCGCTATCCGGGAAGAACGACGTGCACCTAGTAGTTCCCATTGGGGTGATTAATGTGCCTCTCATTCAATAGGCAAGTGTATTTCCAGTAGGAGCATTCGAATATCTTTTGATCAGTAATTCTCTATTGTTTTGTACAATAAAGCAATGATTTTTCAATATTTCTGGGACAGCTGGTGCCTCGTTGAATCTTCTTCTAAGGAATCTTTCTACCTTCTCATGCATTTGTCGACTGTAAAATAATATTTTCATACTTGTGAAGTAGTTCTGACCCCATTTGACAAGTGTTTCGGCAGATAAAATGACTTCAGACGGCTTGCACAAGACTATTTCGTGCAGCTTCTCTTTTAAATAAAGCCTCAATTCAATCTGAAGCTCCTTTGCCATGTGCAGTCGCATGAACATGCCATTCAGCTTTAACGCCAAAGTCTTCTTCATGATGAATTAGATTCATCATCTGGAATTTATTTTTAAAGTGTTGCTTTGCACCGTCGCTAAAATAAATAATTTTCTTGACATCTAGGTTCTCCTTTAAATGAGGAATCAACATTTTCTGTATTGCATACACAGCGGCTGTATCATGACGGGTACTATCTGATAAAAAGACCAGACTCTTGTGTTTGAGTTCTGAATTTTCTTTGTAATAATATACAACGGGAAAAACTGTGCATTGGGAGTTATTAACACTAGATTGCCGGATGTTGGGTATATACCTATTTTGCCTGAAATGAGTCAATTTGACTCAAACATCAAAATTGAAGATTTAAAAAAAAAATAAAATTTTATTTTCAAGAAACTTTATTCAAAACAGTTTTTACATATATATTCCGTTTTTAAAATACATTTTCCGCAGATTTTTTTATTACATTTAGCACAGACGGCCTTACTTCTATTTCTTTTGCATGATACTTGAACTTGACAATTCGACCGTTTTTCAATATTCTGTATATTAGATAGAGGCGTGAAAGTATTTTCGGCTTCATGGTTACCGTTTAGTTCTTCAGCCAATTGTAAAATAAATTTTTTTCTTGAGATTTTTACTTGAATGACCTCTTTATATAAAACCCAAGCATTGATTGCTGCTAAATCTAAGATATTATAGAATACGTGAAGAGGCCATCTGCGAGAGCTTGCTTTGGTATCATATTTTCGCGCCATTTGATCAAGTATATCGACACCATATTTAGTATTATTGTAAAATGTTATGGTTTCTGGGACACAGTTTTTATTTTTTTCAATTTTTACATTTCGATGCTTCGAACTCAATAATAGAACTTTTTTATTGGGCTTACTTTTATAAATAGTAAGAGTACAGTCCTTTGTTTTATAAAGTTGTGTGGAAAACCTTGTCGTGTTGTCCTTCTTGGCTTTTGCAATTTTAGGTAATTCTTTTCTATTTGCTCGTATTGTTCCAACCAAAGAAGTTTTTGTTTCAAGTAACCTTTTTGCAAGTGGAAGGCTTGTAAAAAAATTGTCTGTGGTAATATTTCGTCCACAACCTAAATATGGCTCAATGATTTTATACACAACAAATTCGCTCAAGGGAATATTAGATCCGCTGGCTTCATTCTTGCCCAAATAGGGAAAACTATTTAGAATATACTTGCTTTTAACATCCGCAGCTAGCCAGAATTTGATGAAAAATTTATCTGGTTTATTCGGCATGTATTGAGTAAATGGGCACCTGGCTTTAGTTGAGAAATGTTCATCGACTGTTATGTTTGCGCCAGGTTTATAACAAGCCTGCTGTTCTCAATAAATTTTTCCCATACTTTTGAAATCAAAGCAAATTTGTCTGTTTTCAATCGTTCACTTCGTCCATTTTTCTTATCGAAACGTATAAATCGAAATATTTCTCTGAACTTATCTCTACACATTGTTCGAGAGAAAAAAGCAGGTCCCCATTTCTTAGACCATAAATACGAACACTTTAAATGTCTTGCCTCATAAGCTCCTCTAGCGTACAAAATTGCTACAAAGGCCCGTAATTCTGATTTTGTTACTTTCCAGTCTTTTTTCAAAACTTTACGAGCTTCGAGTTCAGTGCATGATTTTATATATTCCATCTTCGTCGATTATCAAATCAAAAGCGCTCTTTACAGTACTAAGTATAATATTTCTTTTGGCATAGGAAGTTGGCCCTGAGACGTCTTTGAATTTGGTGTGACCGGGAAATCTACCAGTACTTCTACCATCTTTCAACGTTTCCCATAATGTCAGCAGCTTTTTGTGTTAAAATTTCTTCATTATTATATTCATCTGCAGTGTCTAAATCACTTTTGGTTTCAAAATCTGGAATATACCGTACTCTTTTTTTGCCAGGAGTTATATAGCGATCACTAGCACTTGATTCACTTTCAGATAGAAAAGAAGCTCTCCTTTTTCTAGGAGCCGTATGATAAAGATCTTCATCTTCACTGCTTGAAAATTCAATTCTATTTGCTTGATTCTCAACTTCATTCTCGGTTTCATATAGTTCCGCATCAAATGCATCAGATTCGATATCTGATTCGTTTTCCTTTATTTGCGTCAGTTTTTTTCGCAATTCAAGATCTCTTCGATTTTTTACCATTATAGCGACCCTTATCTAGAACTAAAATATTTATTTACATTTACGTAAATACATCATATATATGAAATTCTGAAATTACCTTGGTACGCAAAAATTCTTCGAAAAAAATAAATTTTATAAATTATTTTCGTGTTGCTAAAAATGCACTATTCTCTTCGATGGCATAAATCGAAATGGAAGAACAGAAAGAATTTTTCAGGGCTTTCATAAAAGCCTTCAACAAAAAAAACTTGCAACAAGTAATTTCACAATATTGAATGTGCAAGTTGGTAATAGATTTCTAACTAGTAATTTGACAAGTTTGAATATGAAAAATGAAAACTCTCGCATCAGATTGTTTACAAAAAATTTCTATGCACAAGAAATAAGTTACATGTGTGTAAAACGACAAACTTTAAGAATATTTAATGAGTCAATTTGACTCATATCCGTTAAAATAGGTATATCACATATGAATTTTTAGAACTAGGAGGTGGGGAGGGAAAGGAATTAGTATTTGCATACATTTCATAATTTTATTAAAAACCAATGCATGTTTTTAAAAAATTTTTTTTGTTTTTTAAGATATATAGCAATAAAATCGTAAATAAGTCAAATTGACTCACTCCGGCAATCTAGTGTTAAAGTGGAACGCTTGAGACGCATCTTGAGCTATATATTTGTAGTTTTCAGAAAAATCCAAAATAACAAGCACTTCACCATCATCCAAATTAACCTTTTTATCGTTAAAGAACTGCGACTGCTGTTTTGCTAAGAAGGAATGAGGTTTTAAAAGTAGTAACTTATTATTCAGTTCTTCCATAAATTCTACTGTAGAGATAATTTGAGTTTGCAATGTCGATCGGTCAGTACCAGTCCACTATGCACTAAATTGTACATGGTGAATATTTTTATCCTCTAATAATTGTTGTACATATTGTGAAAAGTCTTCAATGCTTGGACATTGATCACATTTATAAAGAAAACAATTCTCACTAGGATTATTACAAGTGATTCGCTGTAAGCAATCCTTATAATTTCTAATTAGATTTTCAGAATCCTCAGTGAGTTTCGTAATGTTAATCGCATCCAACAACAACTTACAATTCTGGTGAATGATGCAGACGCAGACGAAATGAGTTCCGCTGCTACCAGCAAGAATACATTGTTTTGGACGAAGTTGTGAAAATTTACTGAAACTTACAGGAAAGTCTGGATAATTTTCTTTGTATGTACGAAAGAAGCTCTTTAAATCTAAAAGTAGAAGACGTTTCTGCATTAAACAGCGTCCCTCCTCATTTTTTACAGAGACAACATCTTTTTTGCCAGGCATTAACCTACTGTTTTCCTTGCTAGTATAAAAATCCACTATATTTTCTACAGTCGAATTGAATAATGGTTTACCAGCCTTCGCTGTAGTCTCTGCCAAAACACCTTTCGCAGCTCTAAGATTTTTAGCTTTCTTTGCAAACTGCCAACTGCAGCCAAATTCCTCTGAAATCTTTTTAGCACTCCATATTTTCGGAACTACAATGAGAATACTTAATCTTAGTGGATTATTATTCTGCAAGGTGGCAAACTTTTCTTTTAGATCACTCAGCAGATCTTTAATTCAATTTCTCTTGCTGAACGAACAATCACAGGATTCACTCCATCATGGTCCATATCAATACTGACCTGAATTTCATTAAATTGATTCTCAGACGCTTCAGAGTCTCTTCTATGAATTGCAGACTCATGATTTTTGCGTCTGCATTCCCAACAAATTCTACACACAGAAAAATATCATTCTACATCCGAAAAAATAAATTACTTATTTTATTCTATTTTGTTTAAGTAATAGTTTTCTTTAACAAAGAATATTTTCTCAATAATAGTTTCAAAATATTCTTGCCTTAAGTATTAGAAAAGGTCATCATCTTGTATTCAAAAGAAGAAATTATTTTTTTTTCAAGAACATTATAAAACTTTATTAAAACAAAGGTTAATTTGAACATAAGATTAATTTGAATATTTAACGATATATTAACGTAAGAATATTTATTTTATGAAAGGAATTTAGTATGTTTTTTATAATTCTACATAACAGAATCAGAAGAAATAAAAGTATACTATGGAAGAAGAAAAGTAGTTCTTGCTTCTAGTAAATCCATGTTCGTAATTTCAATAAATATTGTAATCTCAAAACAAATACTTCAGTTTCACAGACTAATAAACTAGGTTCTTTAGATAAGAATATGAAATACTTGAAATCAACTTAAATCTTATATATATATATTTATTTATTTATATATTTATATAAATGAACAATTGCCGCGTACTCGCTCAATGCGCGCGACGCAACTACTACCTCGTTTATTGGTCGCTTGAGTTGCGACAAACGGCGGCTTCTGCGCGATATGGTTCGCGGTACGATAAGGTATCGTGATTGGTTTACGCCGCTGTGACAGTCGCGTCGCAACGTGAGCGAGTGTCTCACAAGGGGTGCGTTCCATATGAACGCTCACCGTCTGTAAGCGCTCACGCTTATAAGCGCTATTTTCAATCGTTCCGTTTGCTGCTTAAGCGCTTAAAATTGCAAACAGAAAGTTATTCCTTTTGGATGCATGAGCATCGTGAGCATCAAAATGGCGGAAAATCAAATTGTTCTTTTGTGTTTGCTAATTATAATAATGTTTGAAATATTGTTGGATGACGCGGGAGATTCTTCAAAATTTAATACAGAAGTAGAAAACGTTCTTTTAATTCTTAATAAGTATCGCGAGAAAACCGCAATATTACGTATAAAGAATTACGTGGAAAAGATTTTACCATTATATACCGATGTACAATTTAAATCACATTTTAGGTAAGTGTAATAATTTTTATATAAATATTTGTACGAGTATCAACTTTATTTTCGATAAGACAAAATTATACATATATTTATAAATATATTTAATATACATATGTAAGTGAAAAACTTAATGTTTTATGTTATGTGTTATTGTTTCCTAAAGCTGACTTTTTAAAATTAATATATTTTAGAATGAAGCGCACTACATTCTATTACATCTTAAATATGATAAAACCTTCATTATTAGTTCCCTTAGACCTTCATTATAAGGCCTAAGAGTGGACGAAAAACAATATCACCGGAAAAACAATTTCTTATTGCCATATGGAAAATGACTACACCAGATTCATATCCGTATGAGAAAACAAAAATTACACTGGCAATCAAAATTATCGCATATGTAAATTTATGTCAAATTTTGCATGATTTCAAATAAGCATAACTCCGTCAAAAATGGTCGTATTAAAAAAATTTTTTTTTTATTTTAAAGCGTCTACAAGTAATTCGGAAACGAGGCAGGAATACGCATTTTTAAGCGCGAACATTTCCACACCTTTCTCGCTCAAATATACACATACACACACACACACACACATGCACACACGCACACACGCTCACGCGCACACACACACACGCACACACGCTCACACATACACACGCACACACACAACACACACAACACACACACACACACACAAAGGGGAAAGAAGAAATTAAAAATCTAATGCTTTTCAAAGTAGAGACTTTAAGCTTTAAAATAAAAAAAAAATTTTAAATACGACCATTTTTGACGGAATTATGCTTATTTGAAATCATGAAAAATTTGGCATAAATTGACATTTGCGATAATTTTGATCGCCAGTGTATATTAAAACCAAAATTTTTTAAAATTTCTAAACAATGTTCTAAACTGTGTTTTTCTTTTAAATTGTATACTTGCTTATAATAGTTTAATTATTATATAGATCTATTTGTGAGAAATTTAATGTCGGAAGAGCTAGTGCGTTAAGAGCTGTTAGAAGAGTGTCAAAAGCAATTGCCAATTATCTTCTATATTTATTACCTGGCCAGAAGGTAATAAAGCAGAAGAAATTATAATAGGATTTACTGTAGCTAGTGCTTTTCCCGGAATAATTGGAGCAATTGATGGCACGCATATTAATATAAAAGCGCCACATATCTACCTTGAATCTTATATAAATAGAAAAGGACATCACAGTATACAATTACAAGTAATGTAAATTATAGTATATTTTTTGAAAGTACCCATTCGGCATGTAACATTGCCGAAATACTAAAACAATGACAGCAATATTTCAGAAATACTACATGCCGAGTGGGTAGTTATATAAATTATAATAATTTTTTATTTATTATTTTCAGGCCGTTTGTGACCATGAACGACGCTTTATCCACTGTCTTGCTGGACACGTTGGTTCTGTTCATGATTAACGTGTATTTCATTTGTCCGAAATTCAAAATTATTTAGAAGATCCAACAAAATTTCCTAATAATAGCCATTTAGTAGGTGACTCAGCTTACTCTCTTAATGAACATTTAATGACACCATATCGGGATAATGGGCATTTAACAAATAAACAAAAAAATTATAATTTTTGCCATTCATCTGCTCGAATTGTGATTGAACGTGCTTTTGGTTTATTAAAAGGAAGATTTAAGAGCTTACTCGATATGGAACGTGTAGATTTAATTCTTGAATTCATCATTGCATGTTGTGTTTTGCACAACATCTGTTTGTTGCACAATGACGACTTTCAAGTAGAGACAAATTTGATAGAAAACTACAACAATGATAATGTATTCAGAAACCCCACAAGAGGAAATAATGCAGGTCACACAAAACGTGATGAAATTTGTAATAACTTACTTGTGCGAAATGTCTAATAATAATAAATAAATAAATTAATATATCTTTTGTCAATGAAGATATATAAAGTAACGCAAATTGTAATATATTCAATTATAGTTATATTTGATTTATTTGTATGCATTTGTATGGATACACTTTGCAATTACGCAAAATAATTAATACAAATTGTAAAAACTAATATTTTTTAAGAACTCTCTCAACAAAAAAATATTGTTACTATCAATATCACTGACAATAGAGAAAATTATACATAACAAACTAAGCAGAAAATGTCCGAAAGCAAAACATTAGAACAAGAAAAGTGTTTCAATGTTTCCAGCACATCTATATCAACTGCATACATGACATACATATTGTAAAACTTATTTGCTTTGTAGTACATATTATTCTTGTGTTTCTGTAAATAGTATTTTTAGTGTTATATCTAATAAACAATCAAAATGTTCTATTATTACTTTTTGTACTCCTACATTTGTTTCTTGTATCACATATTTATCACTAATAGTATATATATTATAGAACTAATAGTATATATATAATATATATCACATGTTTTTGCGAAAAAGCAATAATAGAATATTATGTATTTGTATATTAGATACAATACTAAAAATATTATATATTATAGTATCGTATTTAATATACAAACAATATTCTATTATTTTTTGTATTTTTACATCTGTTTGTTGTACATATAACATATTATCACTAATAGTATATCAGATATACAAAAAATATATAATATTTTTAGTATTATATCTAATATAGAAACGTAATATTCTATTATTACTTTTTGTACTCTTACATCTATTTGTTGTATGTATCACATATTGTCTCTAATAATATATATCATATATTTTTTCAAAAAAGCAATAATAGAATATTACGTTTTTATATTCTTCTTGTATCTAATACTTCTCGTATTTTTATATGTTTTGCATATATTATTACATAATTTGAAAATATATACGGCTCCAATATTTACAAACATGATAAGATATACTCGGCAATGAGAGCCCATGCGCGGATGTTGATGCGTAAAGAAACTGCGTAAAGAAATTAATTCTTTTCACGAAAGAATTTTTAATTAGTGCACTGAGCACATATTTAGATTCTCATTTTTGAGAATTCTAAAAACCCCTCTATACCCCCCTAAAGAGATGTAGACGAGAAAAAATATTGGGCGAAGTCGCTGAATCGGAAATTGAACCCGAGTCTTTCGCTTGCCGGGCGACTGCTCTTACCACTGAGCTATTCAGCCCCACACCGATACTTCTCTCGTCTATTTGTTTATAAACCTCTTGATAGATAAACCGAAGAACGCGATTTTTCAGTCCCGCGTGAATTTAATAATTTGAAAATATATACGGCTCCAATATTTACAAACATGATAAGATATACTCGGCAATGAGAGCCCATGCGCAGATGTTGATGCGTAAAGAAACTGCGTAAAGAAATTAATTCTTTTCACGAAAGAATTTTTAATTAGTGCACTGAACACATATTTAGATTCTCATTTTTGAGAACTCTAAAAACTCCTCTATACCCCCCTAAAGAGATGTAGACGAGAAAAAAACTCGGGTTCAATTCCCGATTCAGCGACTTCGCCCCGATATTTTTTCTCGTCTACATCTCTTTAGGGGGGTATACAGGGGTTTTTAGAGTCCTCAAAAATGAGAATCTAAATATGTGTTCAGTGCACTAATTAAAAATTCTTTCGTGAAAAGAATTAATTTCTTTACGCAGTTTCTTTACGCATCAACATCCGCGCATGGGCTCTCATTGCCGAGTATATCTTATCATGTTTGTAAATATTGGAGCCGTATATATTTTCAAATTATTAAATTCACGCGGGGCTGAAAAATCGCGTTCTTCGGTTTATCTATCAAGAGGTTTATAAACAAATAGACGAGAGAAGTATCGGTGTGGGGCTGAATAGCTCAGTGGTAAGAGCAGTCGCCCGGCAAGCGAAAGACTCGGGTTCAATTCCCGATTCAGCGACTTCGCCCCGATATTTTTTCTCGTCTACATCTCTTTAGGGGGGTATAGAGGGGTTTTTAGAGTTCTCAAAAATGAGAATCTAAATATGTGCTCAGTGCACTAATTAAAAATTCTTTCGTGAAAAGAATTAATTTCTTTACGCAGTTTCTTTACGCATCAACATCCGCGCATGGGTTCTCATTGCCGAGTATATCTTATCATGTTTATATTATTACATATTATCAGAAATAATACATACATAACATTACATATGTTTAAATGTAATTAATTAAGATAATAAAGTAAAATAAATTTTAATACTAAAATTTAAATAAGCTAAAATAAACTTAAAATCGTATAATAAAATCATTTTTTTTAACTTTGTAACTCTGTAACTTTATATCTGTAACTTAAATCTTTTATTAATTAAAGTTATTTCTTACTTAAAATGTCTATCATTTTTTCAAAAGAATGAAGAAGTTGCTGGCATAGATCTACATTTCCTTTATGACGTCTTTCTAGCGCTTCTTCTGACATGTTTCTATCCTCTCTTAAATCATCTATTATTTTTTCAATGGAAGACATTTGCCGAGATTTTTCTACAAAAATTATTATGACATTATTATGATATTAAGATATAATTTAATTAAGATATTAATCTTAATTGCATAAATCTGTTAACTTACTGTGCACAGATTTTTCGTTTTCAGAACTCTCCACACTAGATGTACTGCATTCTGAGTCCACTTCTGTTCTTTTTCCTGTCGATGATACCGTTGTTATAGGTGATATATAGTTTTGAGTGCAGTAGATTATCCATATACTGAAAAAGTTATTAAAATAATTATACTTTTTTATTTCATCATATTAAATATTGATTAACTTAATAATAATAACTAACAGAAAAATATGGCCATGTTTTTGTTCCAGATCCAGATTTGTTATTGTGATCTTTAATAGACTTATAAGTTCGTTTTAGACCTGAAAATTTCGATAAACATTGTGGCCCAGTAACATTATGGCCATTTTTTACCATTTCCTCTGCAATTAACGCCCATATTTTTTTTGTGACATTTTTCCAGAGGTGAAATCATTCTGTCGCATATTATACTCATCTATCAGTAAGAGAATTGCTTCGTGAGGCCATTTGAACATAACTAAAAAAAAATTTATTAAGAAAATTTTATATAAAACTAATTTGTACTTGTATATACATTATATACATAAACATCCAAAGTAACAAAAATGGTCATTTTGATGTCACGAAAACCTCAAAAACAGTCTTTTTGACATCAAAATGACTAATTTTGCTACCTGGGATACACACTCATACACATACACATACACACACGCACGCACACACACACGCACACACATACACACACGCACACACGCTCACGCGCACATACGCACACACACACACAAACACAATTTTTTAAAAATTAGATATATAATGAAAAACTACCTCCACTTTCTTCATCTTGTACTGCTTGCAATTCATTTTCATTTTCATTTGCGACATATTCATTTTTATCGACCATTGTGTTTTGACGACATATATTATTGTCATCTATAAAAAAATTATTTTTACCATAAATTTATAAAAATTATATATATCTATATCTTTTTCTTAATTAATTTATAGTTATATAAAAGTAATTTATTATATAAAAAATATCTGTATAATAAAAACAATTATACTAGACAGAAACTTTAAAATGAACTTACCACTTTTATTTTTTGCCTCTGACAATTTTGCTGCAAAGGTGTTATCTATAAAGAAGAAAGTAATAATTGTTATTGGAGAGATGAAAATTACATGAATATTTTTATATAATAGAAAAATAGAAGTCTATATATCTAACCTTATTCTCTCTCTTTTTCGCTCAACTTTATTATATTAATAATATAAATATTAATAAACTTACCAGTTTGTAAACGTTTGGCCTCTTCTTCCGTTACTAATAATGCATAAATTTTATTCGTGTCGACATCTTGTATTTGTACTATTATTTTTGGGACGTCCATTTTTCTATTCACCATATATACGCGATACCACGGGTGCGTTCCATATGAACGCTCACGCGCTGTAAGCGCTCACGCTTTTGCTGCCCTACCTCGAAGAAATAAGCATTTATGAGCACGAGTTATGACGTCACAGTGACGTCATTAATGCGTTTATAAGCGCTTATAACTCCAAATGGAACAGCGTAAGCAAATGCTTATAAGCGCTTTAAGCGTGTAAGCGTCCAAAAGGAACGCACCCAAGATCTCGAGGACTTTGTTCTCGATCGTGCTAGTGCGTATGCATGATCAAGGTATATGTTCATCTAAAAATCAAAAAAATCGGCATTTTCCAGCTATTGATATATATATCGTGCTGCCATGTTAATTGATCAGTGTTTATAAATATGGAGAACAATGTATTAGTGCAGAATATTGCAGATGTACTGCAGAAGATTGATTGCGGCCATTTATTACCACGTTTTGAAGGTTAGTGTTATATCTTTATCTTAATTGTTGTAATATAGAAATAGATTTCCTATATATAGAATTATTCAGTTTTTAACAATAATTTGTGATATAATGTGATGAGAATAGTCGTGTTAAACAGAACGTGATCATTGTCTCAAATTAGAATAAATAACACTGATTTTATCTTTTTATTAATTTCATTATTAGAACAAAAAATAGATATAGAACATATACCAAAATTAATAGCAGAGAAAGACATGATGCGTGAACTTATTCCAAATATTGGAGATAGATTAAATTTTATAAGTAAATATGAAGAATTATTTTCAAAAAAAAAGGACAATGTAAGTTACTGGCCTGTTTAGTCAAATATTTGTACTATTTTCTATTTATTCGTATATTTTATTACTACTAGGATATTACTGTCTGTCAAGTGAGAGATGATGAATTATTAATCCCACTTTTACAAGAAAAAGATCTGATATCTCAAAATATGACGGATACCTCAGATAGTGATGGTACTATTATAATAGCCGAAGATAAAAATAGGCAGATATGTAATTCGTATAAATTGTCAAAAGAAATGAATATGCCTGATTTTAATTTAATCGAATTGCTTGAACAAGCTCCACTGGGAAAAGCTATTATTTCTTACTATAATAATAAAAATTGTCTAAATGATCGCTTTCGAAACAAACTTGTGGATATCATAATGAGACATTTATTCCCATATCATTGCAAACAGTACGATAATTTTTATTATGTTTATTTTATATAATAAATGCTACATTTTATAAATAATAAAAAATTATTAAGAATAAACTTGTTTTAAACCATATAGGAATCGTTCGTGAAGAAAAATAATTAATTATTATTAATTATTTTTCAGCCGATTAACAGGAGAAAATTATAAATCCATAGTAAAAAAAATCGAAGACTTATTTCCTAACGAGCCTGCACCGATTTATTTTACTGGTACCATACGAAAAGAGGAGTCTCCAACTGGAAAAACTATTATAGCAAAAGAAAAATTAATCGATAAAGCAAAAAATTTAATTTATCAAGGTGGTTATGCAAAACTTACGAAAAAAAGAAAGGCAACAGAAAATATCATCGAAAAACCAACAAAAAAGAAAATAGGTAAAATAAGAAAGAAATAAAAAATTTATATTACATAAATTTAATATTTTCAGCTTTAATAGGATTGATTTTTGGATTTAAGCCGTAAATTCTTCATTTGATTGTGACGTTTTGTGAACATTTCATTAAGGAGGAATTATACTCGATATACTGAGTGACACTGGACAATATCACACACTTCCTCTCCGTGATGAAGTGAACTAAAGTGTTCAAGTGTTTGAAACGTAGGGATCGAAGAATTTACGCGGCTTAAATCCGAAAATCAATCGGAATTTTCATGTACACTGCCAAAGACAAAAATATAAAATTTTCAGATTTGTTCACGAACGATTCCTATTTATGGTTAAAAACAAGAAATGATCCTTGGAAAGAAGTTGTTATTCATTGGAAGAATACTTATCAATTAAGACAAGAATTAGAAGCAGCTACTGCGTATGATTTCATTGAACAATGACCTATTTTAAATCAATCAAATGTAGATACCTTGGTAAGATAATAATTATTAGAATTCTCTAATCTCTCTCTCTCACGCACGCACGCACGCACGCACGCACGCACGCACGCACGCACGCACGCACGCACGCACGCACGCACGCACGCACGCACGCACGCACGCACGCACGCACGCACGCACGCACGCACGCACGCACGCACGCACGCACGCACGCACGCACGCACGCACGCACGCACGCACGCACGCACGCACGCACGCACGCACGCACGCACGCACGCACGCACGCACGCACGCACGCACGCACGCACGCACGCACGCACGCACGCACTCACTCACTCACTCACTCAGCTTTTTAAAATCTTTTTCAAAATAATAATACGTGTTTCATTTTGTTACATATTATTATAGATAAATTATGATTTTGAACAATTATTTCCAAATCGTACTTGTAACCTGTACAAATATTGGAATTCATTATTTGATCAAGTGGTTAATTATAAAGAAGGTTGTAACAAGAAGAATGTGCAAATTGACATTGATGATTTAAATTCACTTTCTGAAAGTAAGTATATATATAACATATTAAATCGAATGTAATAAATATAATGATGATTGTATAGTATAATATATGAAAAAAGTTCCAAAGAATGTTCTTTACGAGATGTAATTGCGTGAAGTGAAATGTATCTCTTCTGTTACAGATTCTAAAGTAATAAAACAAATAATATTATTGTGTCATATTTTACCACCAAAGGGAAGACTCATAATAAAGAAAACACATTGGAAACTTTCAACTCAAGAATGTATAGATTCCATTATTATTCATGCAACTGTGAGTATTATCAGTAATTATCAAAAATTATAAATCTATCTTTTCGAAATATCTATAGAGATATTTCAATATTTACTATTACATTAGAGTGCAGCTGATATTGAAACTAAACTAAATTTGCAAAAAGAAAGAGCAAAAATACGTGGTCTACATTTGCAACCTTTTCTATTAATCGAAGGACCCACTTACGCCGATATTAATAAAATTTATATTATCATTAATGAAGCAAAATACAAGTATGACAATAGTCTTAAGGCATTAGATGTGCTTTTCAAAATTTTTCATGTTATGTATCTTCACTATTCTCCTCAAAGCGAGCATATTTACGAAATTATTGAAATAGTAATTTTTAATAGCCAAAGAAAATGTTTGAAAAGATATGCCTATGTTCAGGATATTATTGAAAAGATAAAATTTGATCAGTGCATTTGATTGTTAACAGCTAAGAAATTGCTAATTTTCAACAATGAATTGTCCCTATTGCGATATCAGTTTTGATGATATTAATAAATATATTTTTTATTTTAAATATATTCATAAACAAGATATTTTCACTTGCCATATTGATAATTGCTTTAGATCATTTCACAGAAAAGATAGTTTTAAGAAACACATTTTTACTCATGGATTTAATGAATCCTTACAAAAATTAGTAAATGTTCCAACTGCACACACAATAGAGATACACAGCTCCGATTCTAATTTAAGTACAAAATTTTGTTCTGAGCCTAAATCTTCTTTAGATAATAATACATTAAGAGATATTCCTTCGCTTTCATCAGACAATAATACATTGGAAGAGAAAAATATTCCGTCGTTTCTTGAAAAACTTGGCACAGCAATTCAAAATATAGTTATTCAATTATATGATAACTTATCTTTAACAAAATCTGACATACAGAAAATTTTAGAAATTATTCAAAATTTTTTTGTTCAGAATTATTAAATGGACTTGAGCAAGTTATTTTAAATTGTGAATTGAATGAGGTAGTAAGTACTTTTAAAGTAATTTCAAAATATTTTGATAACTTTAGTACAGAGTATAAAAGAGACATGACAAAAGATAAATTTATTTTGCATTGTGCTTTGTAGTGGGTGATAATTTAGGAGTGCATTCAATACTCGGATTGACTGAAAGTTTCTCTTCCAATTATTATTGCAGATTTTGCTTGGCAGAAAAAAATCTTACAAAAAAATTAACTACAGAGCAATCAAATCTGCTAAAATTGAAAGATCAATATATTCATCATTTGGAAAACAAGCATTTTGGAATAAAAGAAAGATGTATTTTTAATGATTTGGATTATTATCATATTTATGAAAATCAATGTGTAGATATTATGCATGATCTATGAAGGAGTTTTAAGATATGATATGGCAAATATAATATCAAAATTAATATCTTTAAAATATTTTACAATAGAAACTCTTAATTTCAAAATTAAGTACAATTTATATAATCCAAATGAAAAGAACATACCTCCAGGTATTAAGGAAAGTCATTTAAAAAATAGGAGTATAATCTGTTCAGCTTCTGAGATGAATATATTAGTCAATAATTTTCGTTTTATAGTCGGCGATATGATTCCAAACGGTAATGAAATTTGGGATTTGTACTTGTTAGCTTTAAAAATAACAGAAATTATTTCTAGTCCTTGTATATCTAAAACAACAATTAATCAACTAAGTCTTTATATTTTTGAACATATAAATTATATATATCACTTTTTGGCGATCTAAAACCTAAACACCATTTTTTTAACACATTATCCTCGCATTATTGAAAAAATTGGACCTCCTCATTACTTATCCTCTATGAGATTTGAAGCAAAGCATAAAGATTTAAAATTAAGTGCTCATAATTGCAGAAGTCGCGTAAATTTACCCTTTACACTTCTTAATCGAATACAGCTGAAATCTACTTATCGATATTTAAATAAAAGAGGATTTTCCGATTGTATTCAATGGGGTCGTATAAACACATCAGTATTATTGAAAAATGAAATCAACGAGGCATTCAACGACTTTTTATCATCTACATATTACGAAAAAAATGGTATTTGCTACAAACCATCTTCTGGGATTAGAACGACAAATAATAATATTTTACCACAATTCTATAGAATAAAATATGTTCTGAAGAAAATAGTTGATAATAGCTGTTATCTCTATTGTGAACGATTAACTACATTAAATTATAATGAACACTTTCATGCGTATGAAGTAATTAATGATAAAAAAAAGAATGTTATGTTTTATCCTATCAGTGAATTGAGTTATATTCTTCCACTTCATTTACATGTGATAAATACAGGTCAAATGATGATTTCTCTCCCAAAATATTAATTACAATTTCTTGGCTGTCTATATTAATATATATGCAAAAATAATATAAATATAAAAATATACATATATACAGGGTGAGAAAAGTTTTAAATGAAAGTTATTTAGTTAGAGGGAACATAATAGCATTATTTATTTTTTATTTAGATTTCCTTCAAAAAAGTTATTTATGTGGTCTGTTTTGGACAGGCCTTACCCTGTATATATGTGGGAATCAGTTCCATGCAATATAAATAACGATTTGTGATATATATCTATACATATATATATATATATATATATATATATATATATAACAAAATAAGAAATTAAAAAAATACCAAGAGATCATTGCATTATATTCATCAATTGAACTGGATCGATACATTTTTGGATAATCGATACGTTATTTATACGTAGTAAAATGTTATCGTGCAATATCGATATAATTATATTAATTGTAAGTTACGCAATGTTATCTCTCTTTTACCCTCTTTCTGTATATTCTTATTTTTACATGCATAATCCTAATCACATTAGCACCGTTTGCTCCTTATACGTTCTCGCTCTCTCTTGCGGCGACACTTCGGCATTGATAGAATCTTTCCTTATCTCTACAAATATAAACATCTTACTGAATAAAGCTAAGACTTTTATTTCGCATTTATCGGCTTGAAAATAACTTTAATGAATTAACAAAATTTTTACGATTAAGATGATACCAAACACGATATAAATCGGTTAACATTTAATTAGAAATATAATCGTAATTACGATTAAATTTATAATTAATAATAACATTTATAATAATAATTATAATTATTATTAATAATAATAATTATAATTAATAGTAACAACAAATGTATATAGACCCACATATATATGGCGGACAGTGGTCCTTCTTTATTTTAATAATGTTCCCTTTATTTTATTTGCTTACTTTTTCCTTTTACTATAATAAATAACAGTTTAAATGAAATCGATGGTGTGATATTTTGTCACTGCTCCCAGCGAACGTTTTACTACTTGCGCTTGCTATCGATTAGAGTGAGAGAGCGGTATCTCTCGTATACACTATCGTATAGGTAGTCTGACATGCGTCGGCTTATCTCAGGCGCGCGTACATCTCTTAGTCATTTGTGTATGACTCTGTTGAATCTGGTCAACAGCTGCTCATAGCGATTATTACTCGTTCGGTTCTAATTAACGACTGCCCGTGACGATTATTCCTCTTTAGGATCTGATCAACGACTGCCCGTCGCTTCATCGCGGCGGGTGCTGTTCTTCCCTTCGAACTGCATGGTTCTTCGGAGGGGATCCCTTAGCAACATGACCAAATATGGTTATGTTGCTGAATTCGCGTTTTAGTGCAGGCGAGGAAGTTCAAGTCGAATTTCCTCGCTTGTACTTTTAGCAATTCGGCGACACCTTTCCGGTGCGTTTCCGAGAGCTCTTTCCGGTTTCGCGTTCGCGCTCGGTCTCGGGCGTGCGTGGCTCGCTGCGTCAGCGGCTCGCGCGATTATCGCTTCGGTCGCGATGCATTCCTGCATCAATATAATTATATGTATGTATATATATATATATATATATATATATATATATATTCATTAATTAAATATATAGCCTTTTCTTAACAGTATGGTGTGGGATTGTAAATGGATATTTAATTGGTCCTTACTTTTTTGAGCGAAATGTTGATAGAGAAAGCTACTTGAAGTTGATAAAAGATCGGTTGCCAGAATTATTGGAAAATGTTGATTTTGAAACAAGACGAAAAATGTGGTTTCAGCACGATGGTGCAGCACCACATTTCGCACGAATCGTACAGGACTTTTTAAATGAAAATTATAATGAGAGATGGATCGGACGAGGAGGTCCAGTTAACTGGCCTCCTTGCTCACCTGATCTCACACCTCCAGATTTTTATTTGTGAGGCTATTTAAAGAATGTTATTTTTCAACAACGACCCACAACTAGAACTGACATGCAAAACCGCATTCGTCGAACATGCGCAACAATTCCCAGGCTGACTTTGAAAAACGCCGTACGCCATTTTCAAAGGCGTTTAACTTTGTGCCTTGAAGCAAATGGAGGCAACTTCGAACATTTGCTTCGTGGTTAAAGTTATAATCGTAACGATAGTGAGAGGCAAGAAGACTCACTTTAATCAAACACCCCAAAGGAAACAGAACTTACTACGTCCACGTCATTGTTTCCGGGTAACGCTAAAAGTAAGGTTAACTCATTTAAAGCAACAGCTACTAAGAGCTTGTGAAATAAGAAACACTAAATGGCCTTTTTATGTTATGAAAAACCTTAAAACGTTAAATTTTTCATTTTTTCTTGATTCGATATCAAAAACAAAGTTTCCCGTTAATAAAATCACTCTGTCCTTTAAATGACCTTGAAAAATGACGTCAAGGTCAACATTGTTGAGGTTGTTGTCACATTCCAGTTCGATCTTTCTTATAAAGGTACCTTCACAACGTTTATTCCACCAGAAAATTTAAATAAACAGCTACCAGGCAGTTATTTAGCATTTGACCTTAAATTGACCTTCTCAAGGTCACGAAAACAAACTTCAACATATCATTTCAGACGTAAAATTTTCCGCTCTTTTCGAATCCGGTGTCAAAAATAGGGGTTCCCATTTAAAAAAACCACACTGACCTTCAAATAACCTTCAAAAATAATCTCAAGGTCAAAGCTAGTTACACAGATAGGTGACCCCCGTTATCTTGAACAACCTTTGTCTGAATCATTTTTCCGTATCTGTCTTAGGTACAAAGAAATTTGGGTGCATAGATTAAAATGGCCCATCCTGTATATATTTATATATATATATATATATATATATATATATATATATATATATATATATATATGTATATATATATATATATATATACATATATATAAAAAAAAGATGTAAGTTAAAGAGTAAGAGATTAAATTTAAAAAAAATTTAATAATAAAAATCCACTCTTCGCCAATATATACGTTTTTTTCTTGTAAAAAATTATTTACAAATAATATTAATAATAAATAATCTTAATAATTTTAATAACAAAATTTTTCTAATAATATCTATCAATTTTATATGGGCAACAACGTATATGTTGTTGCTCAACGGAAACCGCGAGAAGGTGGTGGTCTCTTCGGTCAAGAAAAAATGTAAAAAAAGTTTCCTTCAATATTATATTAAATATAATAAAATTACACACACACATATATACAGCCATTGATAAAATTATTAGGCACCCTTAAATTTTTCGTGTTTCTTATTTTGTTAACAGTATATAAATACTAAAAAGATTAAAAAATTTAAAAAAACTGTCTACAGCACTTTAAAATTGAAATTTCAAGCTTTAAAATGTTTTTTTAATTTTTCGTCTATCTTAATTTTTCGCCGAGTATCGACACATGTCTGAAAAACACAGATTTAGTTTCAAAATTATGTATCTCGGTCAAAAAAAATTTAGGAAAGTTTTAAAAAAAGCATTTTGTAGGCAAAATGTTGTAGTTTATGGAACTTGACATAAATTTTTCAAGAGAAATTTTTTTACCAAGTTGCAGAGTGTCACAAATACAATAAAATTTTTAGAAACAAAACAATGTTCTTTTTTAAAGCACAAAACAAGGAAAATACAACAATTTTTTAATGTACTGATAACGCGTTAAAGTTGCTATCGGTAATTTATTATAATTAATTAAGTTAGAATTATCAAAATCTCATATTTAATAAAACTAAGTTTCAATTACATAAATTTCAAAAATGTCTAAAGAAAGAGTATAAAAGGTAAAAAATATTTTCTGTATCTTATTATATCAATAAGAAATAATTTTATCATATTATTTATTATAATAATAATACATATATATTTTTTCAAGTTATGTGAATATAATGATATGTGTATGTACATGTTTAAATTCTCGAATCTCGAGACACTAGCCGCTACCGCTAACATCATTCTCGAGACATTAGCTATAGCTCTCGCTCGAGAGAGAGAAAAGGAGAGCAAATCGTATGTCTGTCCTTTCCTACTTCTCGAAGTTTGCCGATCGCCGGGCGACACACGTACACGACTCTTTCGTTGTGTGTGTGGCCTCACCACGCGGCCCGCTTACAGGCAATCGGCCGAGAATTGGCATCTCTGGTGCAAGGTCGTCGGCGTTCGCGATTAAACTCGGTTCTATTTCGCCAAATGGAAATTCGCGTTCTATTAGTACATTTGCTCCGTATTCGTTTTTAGACGAACTATCGCTTAAGTAATCCGTTTCTAAGTTTCTGCGCACTCTATTACTAATATCTCTAAACACGGTTTCTGCTATTCTCTGCGAGCTTAATAGACTATTTGCTATTGCCCTTCCCGTAGATCCGCTATGTAGCCACGAGGCGTTTGCGTTAGTGTTTCACATGTCTCGATTGTCCGACATATAATTTATTAATGTGTCTGACTTACATTAATACCAAGAGTAGCATTCTTGCCGTCGGTTACTTATCGTGAGGTAGGGCAGTATCTTCTTTAGCTGTGTTTGTGTTATTGTCTCGGGTGATTCACCGTCACGTGTTGGTCTCTGTTCTTCGGTCGTCGCTGTTCGACGTTATTACCTTTTTTGTCTTCCTCGTGCTGGCAGGATCCCACTGCTGCCACCAATTAATGTTGTGCCCGTCTACTCTAAAGTAGGGTGTAAAAAGGGATTCTGACTGCCCAAAGGATTGGAACCCACGCCCTAAGAAAAACACTCCGTACTCTAGCGTAAAAGAGTATATTTCGTCGAATACAGTTATAATAATGGTTGCGCTTAATGCTTACACTGACAACGGCGCGATGATCTTCGCGATGTCTTTATATATCTAACTTTTTCTGCAGGTGGGAAAGACAACGGTTCTGATCGGAGCACGTATTGCTTTTGTTTTCATTGTCGCTTCCGCTTACACAGCATCTTTCTGTTGTGTCGTCTTCTAATTTCCGTCATGTATACTTATCCTTTTTATCTTTCTCTTTTAAACTTTTATATTTAATATTTTTTATTTGATTACTTCTTCCTTAATCCTTTCTACGAATTGTTAATATTTCATATCTGATCTGGCCGTGACATTATGCTTAGTGATAAAAAGATGACTTTGGCCCCGCAAATTATATATATTAGTATCATAAAAGTTTTTTGGAAGTAATAAAAAAGTTTTAACATTATCACTCGCAAATGTAATATGACTTTAATATATATCACTTTGATGTATTAAAAGTAGATCATTTTTTACAATTTAATAGCTTTTTATTATATAATATCATTTACTCTCTTATACAATTTTTCAGTTTGTATATATTTAGGAATTCATCTAATTTATTATAGTGTATCGTACGTATGTGATAATATCATAGTGAATGTGTTTTTCTTGCAAAGCAGTTAGAAAAATTCTGCATAGAAAATGCAATACAATGATGCGGCGTCATCAGCATTATTTAAATTTACCACCGTATTCATACATTACGACAATCAATCATATGTCTTGTTACTTCTAGAAGAGTAGCTGATTGGCCACTTAATATTGGAGCTTAATATAAGTCTTTTGAGAATATTATCAGAGAGAAATATAATAGTATTATATTGCTGATAATATTAAAACATATATATTTTCATTGCAGTCGAAATACTTTCGTTAAGAATGGAGGTTACCACAAAACCGGTAAGTAATATAATCGTGCACAAGCTTTTGCTTGTGCTTTTAATTTTTGTATTTTATATATTTTACTTTATAACTTATTAAGTTTATCATTATTAGTTTAAGGGAAAAATATTTCATGCATTTCATGACTTAAACAGTTAACAAGGTTTAGGTTGAACATTATCTCGTGAATGTGTCTAATAGGCTGTGGATCATTTGTTCCAGTATTGATAACGTAAAATTTATGTCATGTAAATTTTTAATCTGGTGTTAGTGAGTATCAGAACACTTATGTTGCGTGTATGAAAAAAAATAAACAAGTTGTGTGCAAGGAATATACATATCTAAATTAGATATAAAAAGTTAAGTATGATAAGCATAAAGATATTCTATTATATATATTATAACCCCTGTTTTAATTTTCAGTCGTTGTTTGGCCAGATGGTGGCATTTGCGTGGTGGCTACAAAATGGTTGAATAAATCTAAAGAGAGTGTTGTGTATTCCATTAAAATTAAATGCTCTACAAGACTAGTAATGTCTCTTGTAGAAGCACAAGAAGACTGAGAAGAATTTAACATTAAATTTTTGCACAGTTATAGTAAGTAACTTAGCTGTAATCCTTATGTACTATAGACTCAGTTACGGATACTAAACTGCATTTTCTCTCATGTTTCCAGGAACTTATAACCTGGTTTGTAAAGCTGCTATACTGGCCGCTGACGATCAATTTATTGACTCCAATATAGAAACTGATTACGATAAACCGCGGAAACGGTAACTTCCAGTCAGATTTATTCAAAGTTCTGATGACGACTGGGAATCAGAAAATATGCATACGAAACATAAACGGCACGTTGCGGGAGAATCCTGTCGAGACACGCAACTTATGGAGAACGAAGAGAAAAATTGTATATCAGCCCCTGCAGCAAATATCAGGGAGCAGCTCGCTGCATTGAAAGTTCAAGTTTCTAATTCCAAAAAAACATTGAAGTCCAACAAATGTTATTCAAATACAAAAAAAAAAAATCTTGAAGAAAGTTATCAAAACAGTAAATAACAAAGGGTCTTCCAGAAAATCACCATCAAAAGGTAATAAATTTTTGAATGACATGACTCGTAACTATTCCTACTCATTTTTATCATATGTATACAAGTTCTGTGAACGCTTTGCAATTGATTTATGTTTCTACAGAAATTCTAAACAATTATGGAAATAGTTCTGCAGATAGAGGAAACACAAGTACTGCTGATATTCCGAATACATTCCAAGATATAAACCTTCATGCCTTCAACTTCTTTAAGGATAGTGACAGTAGTAAGTCTTTTTTTGAAGAGAATTTTTGTGATATTTCTTGAATTAATTTTTTTTTATACTAAATGAGTATTTTTTTATCTGCCGCCACCTACTCGCAGAGAGTATTTACACAATTCAAAACATTTTGCCTATCAAAATATATCAAAGAAAAAATTACAGCAGTCAGCTTTGAAATTTCTATAAGAATTATAATTCATATATAAATTAGACAGTGCTTTAATTATTCTTTCATTTTCCCAGATATAACTTCTAATTCAGAGACATTGCCTACAGCGCAGACAATGTCTAAAGTTTCCTCCACATTTCATCAATTAGGAGGTCAAGAAGAACAAGATGAAGAACAAGATGATTTTTCAAAACAGTGACGGGCGTACTAATAATGATAATGATATGCGAAAGTTTGAGAAACACAGATCTGTACAAGATTTTGATAATAATAACGAGACCTCAGTAAAGACACATACAGTAAAATCGTCCTTGAGAATAATTGTTTTGTTTTGTTTCTATTCAATTTGTTTTTTATTATACATTATGTATTTTTAAGGTTCTGGTGATGACTCCTCATCCTACAAGAAGGGAAAAAGAAATATTGGTAAGTATTCGTAATGTTTTCATTTCCATGTCAATTACAAGATGTGAAAATGGAATCGATTAAATGATTGGATATCATTTCAGAACATCGGAAATTAATGACAATATTGTCAAAGTTCAAGAAGAAATACGCATCATGCTTGATCATATAAGTGTCAAGTTAGATCGTATCGTAAGGAAGCTCTTTCCAGAGGAAGTAAAATTGAAACGATCACATGGAATTCCAACATTTTCTCTACGTAAAGAAAAGGAGTGGGAAAATCTCGAAGAAATTCTTGCAGATGATAATGTGTTTACATACGTGATAAATACTTTAATACTCTATTTGATTTATTGTTTAAAATTACGTATTTTTTTTCGTTCCGTTAAGGCTTATCCAAACAAATTTGCATAGTCGCATAAACATGCATAAGGAAATTGATTGATTAGGTCCATGAGCAAATGCAAAGGAAATGGACTAATCAATTTTTTATACATATATTTATGCGACTATGTAAGTTTATTTGAATAAGCCTTAACAGTATGTTCTGTCAAAATTAAAATCATACTCCTAATGTTAATTCATTTGTGAAATTTTTGTACAGGTGGTTGTCTTTGCGGCAAAAATTAAAAGCCAAGAATCAGAAACCGCTGCTGTGCAGTCTGTACTTCCGAAAATAATTACAAATTCCCTCTCAAGATGTATTAGCTGGGCAGGAACTAAAAAAACAAAAATTGCTTTTAACAGAAGCAAAACATATAAAGTTATTCAAGGTGAGCAATTAGTTTTGTTTTATGCATTGTTGCATTCTATGTACAAATGTATAATTAATAAAATCTAAAGGTGTACTTCACATTTTAAGAAATGGATTTTATATATCTTTTAACTTTAACAAAAATTTCCCTAATACACTGGCGATCAAAATTATCGCATATGTAAATTTATGCAAAATTTTGCGTGACTTCAAATAAGCATAATTCCGTTAAAAATGGTCGTATTTGAAAAAGTTTTTTTTTATTTTAAAGCTTAAAGTCTCTACTTTGAAAAGCATTTATTAGATTTTAAATTTCTCCTTTCCCCTTTCCTGTCAAAAATAAGGACGTGTTTCGTTTCCAAGAAATTGCATAGTTTGACGCACTCCACAGAGTGGACTAAATTTTTTTGCCAATATTATGACAACCATCGTAAAATTTAGACTTTTCTTTGAAAATTAAAAAAAATTGAGGTTGATACGATTTTTTTTCGTGGAGTTATGGCGTTTTAAAGTTGTTCATGCATTTTTGATCAATTACCGCCAGCATTAGCATTACCCGATGCGCACCACGAGGAGGTTGCTAGTCGGACTTTGCGCATCGTGCGTGTGTGTGTGTGTGTGTGTGTGTTTGAGCGAGAGAAGTGTGGAAATGTTCACGCTTAAAAATGCGTATTCCTGCTCCTTGTCGAATTACTTTTTGTAGACGCATATTAATGCAAGCTCTAATTGTGGCTTGAGGAATTTCATGCCATATTTGCTGTAACGTTGCTTTCAGTTCTTGAAGATTGACTGGCGGTCTCTCTAAATTCTTAATCTTCTTCCCATTATATCCCATATGTGTTCAATGGGATTTAAATCTGGGCTCATCTGTGAATGTGGTAGCACCTCAATGTTATTTTCTGCAAGAAAATTGTGGATCCCTCTAGCAGTGGACGAGCATTGTCCTGCATTAAAATGAAGTTGTTTCCCATTTGGCAACGCATGGAATTACGTGAGGACGTAAAACTTCCTCTATGTAGTGCATTGCTGTCATTCCAGGTGGTGATAAAATGACGAGGTCTGTGCGTCTATGCGTTGATATTCCACCCCATACCATAATAGAATCACCACTAAATGCTCGGACAGGCTCGACGTAATTCGGTTCGTAACGTTGTCCCTGACGACGCCAAACACGGGTTCTTGCATCAGAACTGAAGAGACAAAACCGTGACTCGTCGGTGAACAATACGTTCCATTGTCTTGCAGTTCAGTTCTGATAATTGCGTGCATATTGCAAACAAATACGTCGATGGGCTGCACTCAGCATTGGCACTCGGACACGAGCACGCGACCTCAAACCTCTTTCACGTAAACGTTTTTTGATTGTTGAATCACTAATTCGTCTATGAGGGAAAATTTCATTTACAATTTGCGCGTTTATCGTTAGATTACGTTTCATTAATAATGAAGCAATCTTCTCGAACTGATGTTATTCGTCTTCGGCCTTGGCCTTTCCTTCGACGAAATCTACCTGTTTCTTGATGACGAGTCCACACTCAAGAGATAGAAGACCGACGAACATTCATCCTCCTCGCAACATGATTTTGACAAAATCCTTTTTATAACAGAGCAATAATTTGCGCACATTAAACTTCATTCAAACGAGGCAATTTTAAACTGCATAGTAAAATTAATCAAACATTTTATATTTTATTATTGTGATAGCTATTATTTTTATCGTGATAAATATTAATCAAAAACATTCTCATAAAATTTCTTTCATACCATTGTCCCACGTTTACCACGATTCTCAAGATAAATTCTAAGAGAAAATTCTCTCATCTGTGTGCGTGAGTGTATTTGTCAAAGTCGATACAATTTCTAATAGAAAAAAAATTCGTTTATTATTCGGTGTGTCAACGTCTCGTTGCGAGTCTACTCCAGTCGTACACAATTATCCATCAGAAGACATCAAACATTTCTACAAAGTAAGAATAAATGAGTGAGAGAAAGAAAGAGAGAGAGAGAGAGAGAGAGAGAAAATATGTGTATATACACACGCACACACACACATCGCGTGTAGATAACAGCTGATCGCAGCGAGCGCCCGCGTAATCGTCCGCATCGGATAATGAATTGCGCCGCTCCTGCCTACTGCCCGTACGCGTGCCATAATTCACTACCTATTTTCTTTTATAACTTGAAAACTAACTAAGCTTCGGATAAAATTTTGCCAAAGGAAAAATCGTCTAAGAATTCATTCAGGAATATGACATTTCAAGGACAAATGGTTGTTTTGAATCACCCTGTACATACAGGGTGTCTCAAAATGACCGTATCACCTCTCGGGTGCAGATAGAGCGGGTGAAATGGAATAGAAAAGTTCTATACCATTTTGCGATTTTCGGAATATTTATTGAGAAATTAATTTACAAAGATTGGTAAATCCGGCGCGAGTATCAGCCCGCCGCAAAAAAGATGGCGAAAAGGACGACCCACCGCTAGGCCGGTCGCTAACCGCGAGCGGCGTAAATAGGCGCCATTGTCTCGCGGTTACCAGGGGCATAGACGAGAAACGTTGATAAAATGACTCTACAAATAATAATATCCGTTTTCTATCCCGTCTCCTTTTCTTCGTCGAAATATTAATCAAATAAAATATTCTGATAAATATTCTAATAGAAAATATAAAATTATTTAAATAGAAAATATAAAATATTATTATAAAATAAGCTATCAAATAATTATTATTGGCTATCATTTCCACACCTTGCGGTAGATAGCATGGCGCATTTTTTTAAAAGTGGTATCCCCAATAGGTCTAATACACTATCATAATTTAATTCAATAACTGTTCGAAGTGCCTTCCCTGTTGTTGTACACAAAATTCGGCTCTTCGAACAATGTTGCGCGTTGCATGATACGTCACCTCTGATGTGATGCTATCGAAAGCTGCAAGAATTGCTTCTCGTACTTCAGCTTCCGTAGTACCACGTCTGTGTTCGATTAAGTCTTTGATATGACCACAAAGAAAATTATCTAACATTTAGGTCTGGCGATCGCGCCGGCCAAAAGATTGGACCACCTCGATCATCGGTCCGCATAATGCGTATTTAAATATTTGCGTGCTTGACGCGAAAAGTGAGCAGGAGCGCCGTCATGCTGGAGAATTATCTCTTGTCGCATGTGCAGAGAAATTTCTTCCAGGAGTCCTGGTAACTCATTTTGTAAAAAATGGGCATATATCGCTCCATTTAAGCGCGGCGGTAAAAAATAGGGACCGATCTGAAAATCGACGGAAGATAATAATTTGTTAATAAATTGTCAAATAAAATTTCTTACTAGCTTACTAACAATAAATAAATCTACTTACGATTTGGTCCGCTATTATTTCTGCGCATACGTTAATCGCCTAGCGATATTGAAACACGCTCTCGTACGGCGTGTGGGTTTTCTTCATGCCATAATAAATAATTACGGTTATTGAAGATACCATTCGAGGTAAAAGTTACTTCGTCCGTCCACAGTATACGGTCAGGGAATAAATTATTCCGCCGACATTGCGCGAGAAATTCTGCGTATTCGTTTCATTGATTATAATATTTATTAAAAATAACGCGAAAATATTAAATGAAAATAATAAAATTATCTTCGCAAAAATAGACGCGCTGTTCGTAATCTGCCGGTAAAAGTTGTTGTACTCGCTGGTAATGGTATGGATGCAATCCGTTTCGTTGTAGAACACGGTGCATCATGCATCTCGGGAGACGAAGCATTTCAGCCGCACGGCGTACACTTCTCCTCAAACTCGAGATGAGCAAAACAATTCATTTCAGTGAGTGGTTCAGAGTTGGTTCGTTCTCTTAAGTGAATCGGTTCTTTTATACGATTCATCGGTTCTTCATAAATAAATAATTATTCTTTATTTTTTTAAATTTATTAATTTATTCTTGTACAAAAAATCTTTTATATTCACTTATATATCATAAATGTTTAGGAAATAAAAAAATTATTTTTTCTTTATTATATATATTTTTCTTTATTAGTATTAATAATATACTAATTATAACAATTATATAATAACATAAGATTATGTTGCACAACTAAAATTTTGATTTTTTTTGTTGTTAATCGGCTCCTTTTTTCATTGTAAATTTGTCCTGCTTTTGAAAATATTCTTTCGCATGAGACCGAAGTTGCAGGGATGCAGAGCCTTTTCAGCATTATTTTATACAAATGGGGATATAGATTTTTTCTTGCTTCCCATCAAATTAGAGAATCATTTGTCCTGGTAATGTGAAGTTCGGCCAAATATTTGTCTAACTCTATAATTGCTGCAGTAGAAGGGTTGTGCATTCCTTGAAGGTGGCTTATTGTAGTATCAAATTCTTCCCAAACTGAGGTTGTCGAAGACGTCGTCGAAAGAGATTGGACTGATTGGGAATGTTGGGACAAAGACTGTAGAGATTCCTGGTTAGTGTAAGCTTTAACTTTTGCTATTAGAGTTTGATATGTTGCCTGAAACTTGTTTTCATCTTCGAAGCCCTGTTTTTTAAATCTGGGATCTAAGAATATCGATTAGGCAATTAAATCATTTCCTTCTCTTCCTCCAAATCGGTTTGCCAAACCTTCTATTAATCTCTCCCCTAAATTTTTTATCATTGACGGTAACGTATTATTCTCTAAATATGTTTTCACTTTTCGGATCATTACTCTAGAGAGAACAGAAGTCTTTGATAGAGAAAAATTTTTTTCTGACGATACTTCTATCGTAATTTCGTTAAATATCTGTAATATATTTATACAGTGCTCTATTAGGTCCCATTCCTCTGGGCCAAAGTATTCTTATACCCTAACAATGCCAAAGCAGAAATAATAGGTTCCTTATTTAAAAAAAAAAAACGATTAAACATATCAAAAGTAGAGTTCCACCGAGTAGATACATTCTGTTTTAATTTTAAATGACCTTCATTTAAGTTATTTTGCATCTCATGCAGTTTTGCCAAAGTGAAGCTAATTTGTTTGAAATATTGTACAATGCTTTTAGTCTTTTCAATTAAATCTTTAATGTTTTTGTCAATAGCATCTTATACAACGAGATTCAATGAATGAGCAAAACAAGAAATATGTCTTAATTTTAAAATATTAACAGCAGCTTTTATATTAGCTGCGTTGTCTATCACCACTGCACAAATTTTAAAATCTATATTGAATTTTTTTAAGACTGTCAATCCATTGAGAAATATTTAAACCAGTATGCCTATCGCTAAATTCTGAACATTTTAACAAATATGATTTAAGACGTGTATTTGAATTCAAATAATGAGCAGTAAGAGCATATAAAAACTGATATTATTAATATTTGTCCAACCATCGCACGTTAAACAAATGGCTTGTGAGTCGGCTAATTGGCTAGTTAGTTTATTTAAAATTTCACTATATATGGAAGGCAATAAAGAATTGAACAATGTTTTACGACTAGGTAAACTATAAGTAGGGCATAAAAGTTTGATAAACTTCTTAAATTCTTCATCTTCTACTATTGCAAATGGATGAAACTCCTTGCATACCATTATTAATAATTGAGTGTCAATAGATTTGCTTTTACTTAACGGTATAGGTTTAATAATATGAACAAATCTATTCATTGAATACTGTGGCTGAACTAAATTTGGGGGTGAAGAAGTAACAGGGCTAATCGGAGATGAAAATTCAAATCTTGATTGTGAAGATCCAGGAATTGAAATAGGGTCAATAGGGCATGATCTAGCGCTACGAGGTCTAGGATTAGATGAATCTGGCTGGGAAATAATAATTTGTACTTCGGAATTTTCACTAGATTCAGTTGAAACCGAGCGAGATCGCGAACGACGACTTGCTGAATCACATGAATCTTCCCGCAAGAATGGTACAATGGGATGTTTACTTTTCAAATGCCTCTTGAAATTTCCAGTAGATGATCCTCCAGGCATCGATATCGTCATTTGACAATAATGACATCGTCCTTTTCCATCTGTTTTAGCAAAATGATACCAAATATTGCTAGTGTCTCGGGGTAAAGACATTTTAATCTAAAAAATTTATTAAAAAATACATCATTGATTAATATTATCATAAAGCTAGTACATTTTAAAATTTATACTAAATATTAGAAAAATATACACAGATATAATAGTGCAAATTATAATGCTAACCTAAAATTGCCAGTGCATACTTACATTTATATATACTTACTTGTATACTTGATTTAGATGTAAAAAAACAAACGAAAACAGTTGAAGAATGGTTGTTTGGTGGATGAAACTAATGAGTTGTCGAGTCAAAATCAAAATAAAATTCCAGAAAAGAGAGCGAAAACTGTTCTAAATAGTTCTGTGGCGGGATTCTCTAACGTATTAGCAATGATTGTCGTTATCGTTAATTATATTTATTGATCGTTGATTGGTGTGTTCTTTTAGATCTAAAAGTATACACCAATGAACTATCGATAAATATAATTAACGATAACGACAGTCATCGCTAAGACGTTAGAGAATCCCGTCACTGAACTGATTTAAGAGAACGATATAAGAAATGAGAGGGAATCCCCTTAGTTCAGGGCAGGTCCGCATATGGCCTTATGCACATAAGACGCGTCGACGTATGACAAGAGGCGACGTGATAGCCAATAAAAAGTTGGATCGAGATCAATTTTGGCGCGCGAAAATTATGTATAAAAATGTGGCAATTTGATTGGCTATCGTGTCATCTCTCGACACATGTAGTGATTCTAGATTCTAGGGACATTATGTCAGAAGCTCTTCTCTGTGGAGTCTAGAATCGAATTGCCGAAAATTCCGGTAGAGTGCACTACTGAACCGAAGAACCGTGGTTTTTTTTATAGACCCGATTTCGAGCGCTCTCTGATGTGAACCAATTCACTTGAACGATTCGCGAACCATTTGCCCATCTCTACCTCAAACGCTCGTAGGACCCTTTCCTCTTCATGAACGTGATGTTGTAAAACTCTACCGCATATCTTCGATTTATCGATAGTCCGACAAATCCAGTTTCTCTGGTGCGTTGTACACAGCGTAAAATAGTACTAAACGCTGGATGTCATTCTCGTTCGGGAAATTGTTCCGCATAAAGTCGAGCGTTTCGTCCGGCTGCTCCATACGCGATAATTATTTCCGTGTCTGCAGTAAACTCCATTCTCACACTTCTTGCGTTATATTTCAAGAAACGCGTACACTGGGCTTCTCTTGCTATCGCTCTGCGTTATGCGAAACGCACAACAATCGAAATAAATAACAATGCTGGTAGAGTTATACAACATCATGTTCATGAAGAGGAAAGAGTTTTACGAGCATTTGAGTAGGAGTGTACGCCGTGCGGATGAAATGCTTCATTTCCCGAGATGCATGGTGCACCGTGTTCTACAACGAAATGGATTGCATCCATACCATTACCAGCGAGTACAACAACTTTTACCGGAAGATTATGAACAGCGCGTCCATTTTTGCGAAGGTAATTTTATTATTTTCATTTAATATTTTCGCGTTATTTTTAATAAATATTATAATCAACGAAACGAATACGCAGGATTTCTCGCGCAGTGTCGGTGGAATAATTTATTCCCTGACCGTATACTGTGGACGGACGAAGTAACTTTTACCCCAAATGGTGTCTTCAATAGCCGTAATTATTCATTATGGCACAAAGAAAACCCGCACACCGTACGAGAGTGCGCGTTTCAATATCGCTGGGCGATTAACGTATGCACAGGAATAATAGCGGACCGAATCGTAAGTAGATTTATTTATTGTTAGTAAGCTGGTAAGAAATTTTATTTGACAACTTATTAACAAATTATTATCTTCCGTCGATTTTCAGATCGGTCCCTATTTTTTACCGCCGCGCTTAAATGGAGCGATATATGCACATTTTTTACAAAATGAGTTACCAGGACTCCTGGAAGAAATTTCTCTGCACATGCGACAAGAGATAATTCTCCAGCATGACGGCGCTCCTGCTCACTTTTCGCGTCAAGCACGCGAATATTTAAATACGCATTATGCGGACCGATGATCGAGGTGGTCCAATCTTTTGGCCGGCGCGATTGCCAGACCTAAATGTGTTAGATTATTTTCTTTGGGGTCACATCAAAGACTTAATCGAACACAGACGTGGTACTACGGAAGCTGAAGTACGAGAAGCAATTCTCGCAGCTTTCGATAGCATCACACCAGAGGTGACGTATCGTGCAACGCGCAACATTGTTCGAAGAGCCGAATTTTGTTTACAACAACAAGGAAAGTACTTCGAACAGTTATTGAATTAAATTGTGATAGTGGATTAGACCTATTGGGGATACCACTTTTAAAAAAATACGCCATGCTATCTACCGCAAGGTGGTGTGGAGATGATAGCCAATAATAATTATTTGATAGCCTATTTTATAATAATATTTTATATTTTCTATTTAAATAATTTTATATTTTCTATTAGAATATTTATCAGAATATTTTATTTGATTAATATTTCAACGAAAAAAAGGAGACGGGATAGAAAACGGATATTATTATTTGTAGAGCCATTTTATCAACCCTTCTCGTCTATGCCTCTGGTAACTGCGAGACAATGGCGCCTATTTACGCCGCGCACGCTTACGGACCGGCCTAGCGGTGGGTCGTCCTTCTTGCCATCTTTTTTGCAGCGGGCTGATACTCGCGCCGGATTTGTCGATCTTTGTAAATTAATTTCTCAATAAATATTCCGAAAATCGCAAAATGGTATAGGACTTTTCTATTCCATTTAACCCGCTCTACCTGCACCCGAGAGGTGATACGGTCATTTTAAGACATCCTGTATATATGTTTATATTTTATATATGTTAATTTTATACATACATTTATATAATTATATAAAATTTAATACATATATACCGATAAATGTGTTATATTTTCAACCTTTCTACTTTTTATGTATTAATAGTTCTTGCAAACAGGACGTGGTAAGGCCGCGTGGCAAAAGGCAACACACACGGTACCCAGGTAGCAGAATGACGTAAAATGACGTTTTAATGACATCTTATTGACATATCTAACGTCAATAAGATGTCACTAAAACATTTTACGCCATTTTGCTACCTGGATATATAGCCAATCAAATCTTTTGTTCATATGGAAAAGTTGTAAGTTAACTGGTTTTTGAATCGCTTTTTGTCACGTGGCAAACGTTATCGCCACATCCTGTCTGTAAGAGCCATACGGAAGAACCCGCTGTATTTTTGGATATCCCCATATTCTTAGTAGGATGACATTTCCTTGACGGTAAGAAACTCAAATTTTTCGACCAAAAATAGTAATGTTGACTTCTTCTGTTATGACATAATTATGACATCAAAATAATGTCATTTTGATTATGTGTTCCTTGGGTTGATGAAGTCTTAAAGACGTTAAGAAAAGACATGTTTAAGACGTTTAAAAAAATACGTCTTAAATAGAATGTCTTAAAGACGTTAGAAAGACGTCTTTTGATGAAGTTTTAAAGATGTCAAAAAAAATACATGTTTAGACGTTTAAAAAAATACGTCTACAATTGAATGTCTTAAAGAACTCAGAAAGACGTCTTTTGGTCAAGTCTTAAAGGCGTCATAAGAGAACGTCTTTAATATGTCTTTAAGATATGCATGTTGTCTGGGTGCTCAAGTGAGCAAAATGTAATCAAAAAGAGTTCTTGAAATACTCATATTTAAGAGTTGGACGGTAATTATTTACTATAGGGGAGGCAGCTCTAATGACCTTGATCTTGGCATATGTTGTCAAGGTCACTGTCTTGAGTAATATTCAAAAGGTTTTAGCCGTCGCTCGTTATTTCTTAAAAAATTATTAACAAAGAAAGTTTGACAAATAGGATATTATTATTCGTTCGTAGGAGTACTTATATAATATCTTATATTGTATATTGTATAATTTTATTTAACTTATTTAATTTATTCATTTACATTTTCACTTTAAGGATACTTAATAGCCATTACTTCGAAAAAAACATCTAATCGTTTTTCAAAATCAAATCTCTTTTTAAATATAAACTGTGCTAAATAATGATTAAAATGTTCCTCTTTACGACCATACTCTTAGTGAACAACAATACGAAAGGATACAGTCTATACACACACACACACACGGGGGGTGCAAGGGAGGCCTTCGGCCCCCCCTCCCACACCCACCCCGTTTTACCTCGCTTCGTGTGGAAAGTTGCAAACCCATGTAAACTTTGCTTTGTCTTGCAACGTATATTCGAAATAACGAGCGACGGCTAAAACCTTTTGAATATTACTTAGGACAGTGACCTTGACAACATATGTCAAGATCAAGGTCATTGGAGCTGCCTCCTATATAGTAAATAATTACCAATTGGACTTCTAATAGTAGCGTTTGACTAATAACATAGTGATGTCAATAAGTCCTCTAATGCGTCGAATTTAGAGGAAAAGGACATCACATAAATGACATCTAAAAGAATACTAAAAGAATACTAAAATCTGACTTCTTATAAATATCAAAAAAATGTTACCGTTAAGAATTATTATTTGTAGCATTTATATATTTAAATGTATTTTCGTATTAAAAAAATATTTTAGGGTAGGTAGGTATTGATATATAACTTTAGTATACATTTCTTCTATATTTTATTATAATTTTGCAAAATACATGACAATAATACATCTATTATTTTTATATCATAAAAATTTTTTATTTTACAATATAATAATTTGACAATTAAACTAACATAATTGCACATTTTATCTTGCTTTATTCTATAAAAAAAAATTTATATTGCATGGAAAACGAGTCAAATATATGTTTCATAAATTTAAAAACTAAATGTATATAATAAAATATATATAATACTTTGATATTACAAAAAAAGTATACAAGGCAATAAATTATATTTGTTATAGTCCGATAAGCTATAACTGATATGCTAGTAATTAAGAACCAAATGATTGCGAAATAAGGCAAGAAGTTTCGCATACCGCGACTGGAGTATTGACCGCGCGTACCAATGACGCAGCGATCCTCGCGCGGAACTCGATTGCAAAAACCGAAACACCACGACGACAATTGCGAAAGGGTGCAAGCAAAAAATTCCGATCTTTGGACTCACTACGCTTGCACCCGATGCGGGTTAAAGAACCCGTACGAATTTTGCGCAAGCACGCAGCGCTATAAAAACCCGCCTGCGCTTGGACGCGTGGGCAGTCGCGAAATTGAGTTAGAATTATTGAGAGTAACGGACAGTCACGAATTAAGCAATCTAAGTGCATCGCGAGAAATCGAGCATCCGACAACCGAGCGTGGAGAAAGAAGAGAATCGTGTAACGCAAAAACGAATTATAGAATTAAAGGATTCATATCTGTTAAACCAGACTACATCATTCCACGTCATTGAACTCCTCTGGTCCGTTCCTTTCGGCAAATCCCGAACCCGTGTCGCTCCCGCAGTAGCATAACAACTGGTGGTAGCGATGGAATGCTGGAAGACTGCACCTAGGGAGAAAATCACCACAGTGTGACGAGACAAGTGGGATACTGGAAAACTGCATCCAGGAAAAAGCATCAGTGTGACAAGGACAGGCGAGATCCTAGAAGACTACAGCTAGGAAGCTGAAGAAGGACGCAAGCCAGTCAACGCCACGATCTACGACAACTCCACAATCGACAACGCAGCGTCGCACGCCGTAGCAGCTGTTGAATCTGCAGCGTCAGCATGACCACGAACGAGCGAAAAATGCGAGCCGTAATATTACTGTAAGTCCGAAATTCAATATTATTATAACGCATCGAACAAATGTGAACCGATTATCAGAATTTAAGTATAAAAATCTAGCGTGAATGTCGGCACCAGCGAAACGCGTAACCTTTTACCGACCACGGTTTTTAAGTATACCGGCGCGACTAGCGAATAAATTCGGTCACGAATCCCGAACAGATAATCGAAGGAACGACCCGCGATATTCACGAGAATGTGCGAAGGAATTTAGAAGGCCAATATTTGGACGAGGAACCCGACAACGCTATCGATAATCACCCCGACGTGAACGGACCAATCACTGGCCGTAATACCGTCGACCGCGTTTCCGTTAGAAGGACGTATTCACCTTTGTCGTTTGACGAAAGTATATTCGAGCCCGCTGTAGAATCAAACATGGCCCAACAACCGAATGTACCGTCAGAAGAAATAGATAGAGAAATTGAGCGTATGCGAGCACAAGCAGGAGGAAATTCCACTGCACGACAGGCAAACGCGGAACAGGCAATAGGCAATAATAGGGCTAATGAGGTATTAATAGAACTTTTACACAGTTTTCGGAAAATGCAAACGGAAATAAGAGATTTACGGGAATAAGTGCAAGATATGCACATAAATCGCGAAGAATTAAACCGAACACGAAACATACCTCGCGATAATAACTTAGACCTCACATACGGACGGACAGAGTACGATGTCAGGCATCGACAGAGTATAGCTCCACAGTATTGTTACGTCCAGACTCGGGAAGGATGAGTTAAAAGGAAGGGCGTAACAGCCAGCTCTCGAAACCGTGCGGGTCAGGATGTAGGTTTCGAGTCGAACGAATTATCAGGTCCAAAAACAAGTCAACGATAATGAATATCGCTATTACTTGTTGTTTTGGACATTCGTTGAAGGGTCCTTTTTGGTAAAGGAAATTAATCCTTATTACGCGGGACCTAGTGCGATCTTTCAACTGATTGAGGGGTTAGAAGTCACTGAGAGAATTGAGTTTAATTTTACATAAATTTATTCATAGTTTTAAAAAGTATATTGCATAAAATTATTGTCAAGGTTGGTTATAAATATGTGTATATAATGTATATAGTGTATATAATGTGTTTACATGTATTTGTTATTAAATTACAATCATTCTCTATTTTATGTTCGCATGAGTACGTGTGGTTGTGTGCGTGTGTGTGTATGAGTATTTTAATCGAGTGTTACATTAGTGCGGAGGACGTCAATCAGAATGGAGAAGGGAGAGAGACTCTATTATTAAATTTTAATTCTGATTGGAAGTTTACAATGATCTTATTAAAATAAAAAAATGAAATGCAAAATAAAGAAGTGTGTAAGTGTGTGTATAGGCGAAAGAGACATTGGAGATTCTTTAAGAGTCGGAAGGTGAAAGTCTTCGAACACTTCCGTGATGATATTCCAGAGGTCTTCTGAGGATATGGACGTTAATGATGGAAAACGTTGGAGTGATGGAGGTTGCGAAGGAGAAGGTGTTCGACGGGGAATTTTGCGTGTTCGCGGGCGCAAGGGTTCCGATTTATTCGTCTTTTTTAATAGTTTGTCGGGGGGACCGACGCCTGGGCAGTACTGACTACTTCCAACGGTTTAAGTATTTCCGCCCCTTAAGGCGTAACGACCGGCGAATTATTGGTTTAGGCACTATGCAAATTTAAATACATAAAATAATAAGTAAATGAGGGAAAGATAGGGGAGAAAAAGAATCGGAACGGAACAAGAGGAAAAGTAAATAATACGGAAGTGGACTTACTATTGAACGATCAGGGTTTAAACGAACTGGCGTCGGTTTCGTTTGCGAGCCTGGAAAATCCTCCGTGATCCAATTGCCGTCGGAGTGTTGCCATGGATTCGGCGGTCCTGGTGGTTCACTAATAAACTTTTATCGTTCACTTCACAGAATGACGGGTTAAGGTAGACTGGTGAAAGAGTTTGTGTTCGTTTTCTTCCAAAACCTCTCTTTTATATAGTTTTTGGAGCAAGATTATCGCTCATGTGGTTCTGAGTCATATTATTTTCTATGTTCTCTGCTGATTGTTCTATCGGTTAGAAACTCTTCTAACGTTGTCAGGAACCCGTTTCCTGTTTTTTAGGTGCTTCCGGTGCATTTAAAAATCATATGGAAAAGGATTTGTTTCATGATTTTGTGAGAGGATTTAGACTTAGATATTAAGTGCATTATCATTTCCCAATAGATTAGAGTCGTACTGCCCTTTTCCGTTTTTTATGATAACGAATTGTTATCGCGCTCTCAGTTGTTACCACGACTCCGCGAGAGTCGTCGAGACAGTATGCCCTAGTAAGTGTCGTAGTGTAGACAGTTAGTGTTAAAGTTCCGTTGAAGGAAGGAATCGTGCAGTCGAAACGACGTAACAGTATCATTAAAAGAAGCGCGAACTCTAATTCCGGAATTTGATGGAATTTCGAGAAATAATTTGCAAGATTTTATAAACTCATACACCTACACAATGAACAGGCTAGGCAAGACTTTGAAACACGGGATATACAGTCGTACGATGAATTAAAACAACAATTCGAAGACTGTTACTAACCAAAACAGAGCACTACACATTTATAAATAGAATTTAACTCACTGAAACAGAAAACGAACGAGACCCCTCACGCTTTCGGGCAACGCGTAGATCAACTTGCTATGAAACTATATGAATCAATGATAGAAGGGGAAGAACATTCGCCCATGTTCAAACGTGCAATCCAACGGACAATAAAGAAGCAGGCTCTAATAAATTTTGAAACAGGACTACGCGACTATCAAACTATTAGTTCGAGCTCAACGCTACACAACACTACAGGAGGCAATAAACGGGGCGAATTCGGAAGAAAAACTCATCGAACCTACGGGAAAAAATTACAACTTATTTAATAAAAATAAGACTGAAGCAAGGTATTTGCGACAAAATCAGAATTCGAGTCCGCAATGTTTCAAATGCAGTAAAAATGAACACTTCGAGCGCGATTGTCGAAGTAGTAAACATGTAGTTCCCAAGTCGGATAAAACTACACGAGTAACTACGATAAGTAAATACTGTAATTACTGCAAAAAATCCGAACACAACCGAGATGAATGCTGGAGCCTAAAGGGACGACCAAGAACGACGACTAGTAAAATAAAAGAAAATAATAACAAAACACGTGATGGAAGTGCGCACAAAAATAAGAATCCACATCGTCAGCGAAAGAAAAGCACTGCCTCAACAAATAGCGATAGTGACGACGGACAAGAAGAAACCAGAAACAAACAGCCGCGACCTGCATCGACATATCGTGTAGCACATTTAAAAAATACCGCGTTCACAAAAACCAACCGAACTATTAATAGCGAACTTATTAATGCGCGAAGCAAAACGCGATAGAGTAAAAATGCTCTACGATTCTGGATCAACGATTTCCTTGATAAAACTTAAACATTTGAAAGATGAAATTCTTATATACGAAAATCAAATTACGCTTGCGGGTGTAACAGGACACTAAATACATACATTAGGAAAAATGTGTGCTACGATTATATTAGATAAAATCAAAATAAAGCATGCCTTCTATATCGTGAAAGACGACGTTCCGATCGAACACGACGGAATTTTGGGGATTGATTTCCTACGAGAACACTCCGTGACTTGTGACTACCAACGCGCAATACTAAAAATAGAAGATTCTGCCGTAAAACTCTACCCATTTAATAAAATTATTTTAAAACCACGTAGTGAAACCATAATAACCGCAAATATGGAAGGAAATAGAATCAGACTCGTGTAATCTGAAGAAATCGCACCAGGCGTATACATAGGAAATTGTATGGTAAAAGCTGAAAATCATACATGCCCGATCAGCATTATTAACACCACGGAAAAAGAAATTGAAATATGCACACCCATTGTCACTTTCGAAGAAATCGCAAATAATAAAACAGCAGAAGTCAATACGATACGAGCACGAGGAAATTCGAACCTTAGTTCACCGCGATCCTCACACATTTGACAGTTACTGCGAACAGACCATTTAAACATAGAAGAAAAACAGACTCTCGAAAATATATGCAAACAATACACAGACGTATTCCATGTGGAGGGAGAACCCTTGACAAGTACATCCACAGTAAAACACGAAATCAAGACGCGAACTGATTCTTCACCGGTTAACGTAAAACCATATCGTCTTACGGAAAAACATAAAACAGAGGTAGATAGACAAGTGAGAAAAATGTTAGAAGATGACATAATTCAAACAAGCGCTAGTCAATGGAACGCACCTTTATTAGTGGTTTCAGAAAAAAGGCAGACGCATCCGGGAAACCGAAATTTCGAATAGTAGTAGATTTTTGGAAGCTCAACGACTTAACAATAGTTTCCATTACCCAATATAACTGACATATTAGATCAGCTAGGAAACGCCAAATACTTTACCACACTGGACTTGGCATCAGGGTATCACCAGATACCGATGGCTGAGCAAAATAAACAAAAGACAGCATTTTCAACACCCTACGGACATTATGAGTTTAACCGAATGCCTTTTGGATTAAAAAATGCGCCAGCAACCTTTCAGCGACTAATGAATTCCGTCCTGACAGGATTGCAAGGATTTAAATGTCTAGTCTACCAGGATGACATTGTTATATACGGAACAAGCCTGGAGGACCACAATAAGCGACTCAAGGAAGTACTGAAGAGACTCCGAGAGAATAACCTAAAACTACAGCCAGATAAATGCGAATTCTTACGAAAAGAAGTAATTTATCTAGGGCATATAATTTCAGAGAAGGGGATCTCACCAGATCCATCAAAACTAACGGCCGTAAAGAATTTTCCAACGCCGAAAAGAGTAAAGAATGTACAATCATTCATAGGTCTCGCTGGATATTATAGAAAGTTCATTAAAGACTTCTCGAAAATAGCCAAACCTTTAACTAAATTAACTAAGAAGACAGAAAAGTTCCAGACTATAGAGCAGCAAAACGTATTTGATATACTAAAAGAAAAATTAACGACAGCACCAGTATTAAAATATCCAGATTTTACTCAAGAGTTCATTGTGACCACCGACACATCCGATTACGCGATCGGAGCCGTGCTCTCACAAGGCGAAGTGGACCATGACCGACCAATTGCTTACGCCAGCAGAGTTCTGTCACGGGCAAAACAAAATTACAACACAACAGAAAAAGAATTATTAGCAATCGTATGGGCCGTAAAATATTTTAGACCCTACGTATATGGCACAAAATTTAAGATCGTAACCGACCATAAACCATTAATATGGCTATTTAACATAAACGATCCAGGTTCAAGATTAATACGATGGAGACTAAAGCTTGAGGAATACAATTACGAAATTATTCATAAAGCCGAACGTGCGAACTCAAATGCCGATGCCCTGAGTCGCAACGTAACTCAAGAAGCGGCCAAGAAAGAAGAGGAACACGAAATTTTCACTATAGAAAAAGAAGAAGATGAAGTCAGTAAAGACGACGTAAAATCGTACACGGAAGAAGAAAAAAAGCAACTACTGTATGAATATCATGATGTCCCTATAGGAGGACATGAAGGAGTAGATACGAACGATAAAAAGGATTAAACTAAATCATAGTTGGCCAGGAATGACTAAAGACGTAGAAGCGTATATAGCAAAATGTGAACAATGTCAGAAAAATAAATTGTCACGAAAAAATAAGGCACCGCTCGAAAACGCAAAACGCAAGACTCTTGCAAAAAGAAATAACAAAGTTTTTCGAGTGCGACGAAATAAACGAACATTTTATAATAATAACCGCAGTCATCACAAATTTGATATGTGATGTAGAAAACACGATAGAATATTTAACATATATTCGAAGCGGAGCAATGCATCCAAAATTAATGCCGGTAGATAACATTGTCACGCAGCTAAAAGAAGCCATGCAACAACTACCACAAGGATTATATTTTCCATTTAAAGTTAGCACTGAGGACTGGCTAACTATAGAGAAACACAAATAAGCGCTTTTTACAGTAAAAATAATATTTTTACGATTCTATGCTTTCTCCTAATCACATATCCAAACTACGAAATCTTCAGTGTAATCGCTCTCCCTGCACTTGATTATAATAATATATGAACGGAAACGGAGATCAATAATAAACTAATCGGGATAGACAAAGAAAAACTAACATATATTACACCGAAAGACAGCAAATTGAAAAATGTGCAAAAATAAATTCAAGATATACAGGGTGTCCCAGAACTCATAACCGACCTTTCAGGAGATGAAGGAGAATAAAATTCTGAGACGAAAGTTTCTGTGTCATTTTTTTCTCCGATCATTATTTACAGAGTTATTTAACAGTTAAGTCAACGAATCCTGTGAGCCGGTATGTGCGCTAACAGTGCCGGCTCAAGCGGCGCGGCAGCTGCATACCTAATACTCAAACTTTTTTATTTATTTCATTTGAATATTGTTCTTTTTTATCAATTGATGAGTCAATTATGATCAAATGATAAAAGGCGTGAGAGAGAGAGAGAGAGAGAGAGGGAGGGAGGGAGGGAGGGAGGGAGAAAGAGAGAGGGAGAGGGAGAGGGAGACATGAAAAACATATCAGGAACATAAAGATTGATAAAATAGCAGACATTAAAAAAACATGTTTAACAGTAAAATAATTAAATGACTCGATTACATAGATCGATGACGTTAATGGCCAATATTGAATGAAAAGTGGAAATTATCAAAAGGCAAACAATAAATCGAAAATTATTCATAATTTTTAATTTATTTAAATTTACATAAAATTTATTTTGATGAGACTCATACTTAAAAAATATCTAAAGAATTTTGTTCACATAGTTGGCTCAAAATGACTATCCTCAGCCACGGCATGTGATATTAAAATCACACGCGACATGCAGTACACGAGCTCGCTTCCCGACGGATACAATTTAACACGCGGTACGACAAATCTCGACAACTAAACGATACTTAACACGGCAATACAATAATGACTATCGGCGGCGGTTACAGAGAGAAACGTTATGCTCTTTTACGACTCGGATGAAATGCGGCCCCTCACAAATTCCAACAATGAAACGGCAACAAATACGCGACAGCAGAATATAATCTCCCCGTGAATCGCGACAACTAAAATTACGATAATTATGACAGGTCACGCTCGTCCGAATCGCGTGAGTTACCGGTTTGGCGGCCTTACAATCCTTTTCCTTCTTCGTCGTCCGGTCTCGCACGGGATCCTCTTTCGTCGGGTCGATAGGCCTGTCGTCCTCGATCGCTCGCCGAACAGTGACGAGCGTGAGGCTTGCGGGAGACACGCCGGCGACATCATACGCAATTAGGCCACCTGTGGTGCTATCGTGGCCCTTAGGGCCAATCACGGCCGTTTCTTATCGCGGCCGGTTCGATTCAGATTATCGATCTTTGATCCTTCGGTTCCCGCAAGGCAACTTCCCGGTGCGGCTTGTCGGCAGCTTCCGGCCGGCTCGGTCCGGTGCCCTTGGCTTCCCCGGACCCCATGGTCGAGTCAGACCTTTCAGCTCCATGGTCGGGGCTCCGATGCTTAATACGTCGGGAGTGGCCATCCCCTTGACCGTTTCTTTCCGGTCCTTCGCCCTCGGTACGATCCTGCGGATCTGTGAACCTTTTAACGGCAGCCGATGTTTCCGCCGATTTATGAATTATCAAATAAAAATGTACGATCCTTACCGGGCGTGATTTCTTCGCATTCCTTGACCTCCGCTCGCCGTCATAACCAGGGTTCCTCGGATCTGTGTAGCTGTCGAACTAGAGATTGCTGCCGCCAAACTCGCAAATAACGCGCGCAAATAAAAAGTGAATTTCGCAGGGCGCTCTCTCTGTAATTCGAGGGCGCAGGCCCCGCGAAAACCCTTCCCGATCGGGCCTTTTGGCCCTTGTGACGGACAAAAGAAAAACGTCACGTCACAATATATATATAGGGTGTCTCATAACTAATGAGCCAACGCTCGTAAGTGGGTAGAGTACAGTGAACTAAACAAAAAAGTATAAGTCATTTTACGATTTTCGCAATAATTATTAAAATATTAATTAAAAACGTTTAGCAAACAATATTATACATATCTACAAGATGTCCGGTAATAATCGCTCCAACTGTCTAGGGCAGATAGAGCAGGTCAAACTGAACATAAAAGTCCTGTATCATTTTACGATTAGCGCAATAATTATTGAACTATTAATTAAAAACGCTCAGGGTATGCTGAGCGCTATATGCAGCGCGCGCTTATACGCTGAGCGTTTTTAAAATTTTTAATAAACCTCCGTAAGGCGAGACCAACTCTAAATAAGACAACCAAAGGAATCTTAGAAATCGAATAGAGCATAAACACTTGAACTGCTCTCTAAACGCTAAAAGAATTTTAAATAAAACAGTCACCGTAACTCAAAGCAGTTGTTTAGAACTGCAATCGTAAATTTGAAATGGCGACGAAAACTTAAGAAGCATTCGATAAGAGAGCTCGTCTGATGGACCACCTAAAGTGACAGCTGTTTATAATAAATTTCTAAAGAGCGATAAGCGACTCTGACGGTACCAAACTTCTCATTGGCTAAACGGAAAAATCAATAGAGAAGAATTTTTTGAGACTCGAAGTTGAAAGAAACATCCCTCCAAGCATATAGGGGCATTAATTAAAATTCTAATTCGTCCAATTGTTCAATGAAGAGGAGGTATTAATTCTAGTATTTAATGCAAAGAACAATGCACCGCGACATCACTACTACGGTTCGATCTCTCGTCCACGGTACTAATTATTTCTTCGACCTCGGCTTCGAAACGCGGAATCGATTACTCCATCTCCGTTGTTAATTCTTCGAGTATTAACACCTTCGGGTATTAATACTTTCGATTCCGCGACGTGTGCTTCGGCAAATATTTAACGCAGACTCTCTGTGAAGTGGTTGAGTGTGAATTAAAATTTAAAGACAGTATCAAGTGTTAGACATTTAAGTGATTGTGTCATCCAACACAAAGGAATAGACATAAGATTGCTGTCAAATTCAAACCGACGCCACGAGATCCGCTGCCAAGGTCCTTTACAATAACAAAATCACCAACGTACGCAATAAGTAGTGAGCCTCTAGCAAATAATTTTATTTGATTGTTACCCCTCTCAGACTAAAAATCATTGAAACAGTTCTTGGCCTATCAGTAAATAATTTAAGTATCAATATTTCAATTTTTGTTTGTCTATCCTCTCTTCCTCTCCTTTATCTCACTCTCATTTTTATTTCCCTCTTTACCACTATATTTATGTATATCGACATTCACACGTCAGGTTACTGATTCTCTCTTTACCACTGTATTTATGTATACCGACATTCACACGTCAGATTACTGAGTACAGTTAAAGGTAATCTTTTTATTTCTCCCTTTACCACTGTATTTATGTATGTCGACATTCACACGTCAGGTTACTGAGTACAGTAAAAGGTAATCTTTTTATTTCTCTCTTTACCACTGTATTTATGTATACCGACATTCACACGTCAGGTTACTGGGAACGGTTAAAGGTAATCTTTTTATTTCTCTCTTTATCACTGTATTTATGTATACCGACATTCACACGTCAGGTTACTGAGAACGGTTAAAGGTAATCTTTTTATTTCTCTCTTTACCACTGTATTTATGTATACCGACATTCATACGTCAGGTTACTATATATAAATACTGTTAAAAATAACCTCTTATTTCTCTCTTCATCCTTGGTTTTATGTATACTGGCATTCACACCCCAGCTTACTAAATTCATTTAAATGTAATTCTTTTATTTTTCTCTTCATACCTGTATTTATGTATACCGAGGTTCACACTCAGGTTACTAAATATAGTTAAGGGAATTTATGCCCCTTCCTCGTTCCTCCTAATACTGATAATAAAACCTTGTTAATTTCTACAGTCGTACTATTACTACAACCAATTTAAGTCCTATTATTTTAATACTATTGTCAATTTTTTATTTATTTTAATACTATTGCACTTATTGTCGATAGTATTCCATACTATCTTGTTCTCGGTTTCTCTCGTTATTCTTATTAGTTTTGTAATTTAACATATAAATTAACCAAGAACTGTTTCCCCAAATAAAAATAAGATATTAACGTCCTCGTGGGGGTTCTTAGTGGATCCTGCCACTCTCAAGAAAACTAAGTCAGGCGCCAGAGTAAACAAACGGCGCCGTAACCATCGTACAGTCAGAGTCGCGGCCAGGGTCTTAGCAGATAGAAATTTCATAATAGATTTTTCAAAAATAAATGTAGAGTTATTTAATTTACTTATAGCTAAGCAAACAAACTTACAAACTAACACTGACATTTCCCCTCCTATTTCAATAAACACTCCTCCTCCCTTTCCTGCTTCAAGAGAGCCGAAATCATCCCGCTCACCTGACCCTTCTCTTCGCATCACCATCGATCCTCCTCCCTTTCACCCCATAGTATCATCCTCTTACGAATACCCCTCCCCATCTCCTCTCGATTTACCGGACCCTTCCAAGGAAACTCCCTCTACCTCTGAACCCCCACGTCCACCCTTTACATCCACCCTCATCAGCTTCTACCATCATCTTGGATGATTTACCCCTCTGATTCTCAAGAAAAATCAAATAAAATTTGGGAGACCCTTCGTGAGGTTGCCGAGGTCGTTGTCGACCTCGAGAAAGGAAACGCAAGTTCCACCGAAAGGGAACAACCCAATAATTCCGAACATCAAGAAGTTGCTCGCCTCTCTCCTCTGGATCCTCTCCAATATTTACTCAATAACCTCTCAGAGATCCGACATCCCCTTCCAGACGGCTCGTATACAACCGGGTCTGGCCCCATCAACTTAGAAACCCTGTACTTCGTCCTTATATCTAACCCTGCGCGATCCGTTATCCCGTGGTTTCTCCCTGGCTATAGATATCCCCTCGCCGTTCCAATAGAGGCTCTCTGGAAGAAATTTCCCCCTTCCACGATTAGTTTTCAGGAATTATAATTCCTTCCCTGCCCTTTCCCTTAAAAATTTAAAAATTATTGTATAAATACTAGTCAAATAATAAGTCCCTTTTTGCCCACTTCCAATTTATCTGACTGACGTCCTTCCGAATTAATGTAACACCCGTGAACTCCCACACACTCACACACACACACACTCAGCCCATTAATAAGTTAGATTAACCTAATTATAATGTTAATAAATTTTTAAATCTTATATATATATTTTCATTTTTTTTTATCAATAAATGCATAAAATTAAAATTTTAATCGATTAATACAATTTATTAACCCTTTCAAAAATACATTCCCTGACTCTTAGATCGCACAAGGTCCCGTCTCGCGTAACAGGGATTAAATTCTCTTACCGAAAAGGGACCACTGAACGAACGGCCTACTGACCCAATAAAAGAGATCCTCAAGGTCTTTGATCAGGTCCGGCCTTGCACAGTTCGTTTGAGTTGAGAGCGTTAAGATTCTAATGCGTTTCGACAGGAGTAAGTTCCGTCCTTCCGTTATCTCTTCCTTTTTCCGAGTCTGGACGTAACAGTACCATTAAGTCGCATTAAGTTTGGATATTGACAAAAGCAGAATCGTTTCTTGCTGTTGGAGATAGATTCGGAATATCTGCTAGCACAGCACATTTTTGTTTTCAAAACATAATAAAAATATTAGCATCATTATTAGGAACATATATCAAGTGGCCAAATACAGAAAATGTACAGAATATATTAGTGAGGTAAGTAATATCATATATATATATATATATATATATATATTTAATATAAAATAATAAATATAAAATTATATAATTTATATTATCAATTAGATAATTAGATATATGAACTGTGTGTGAAGAAATTCTGCTATTTCTTAACAAAAATAACTATGCATTTTAAAAAAACAATCTTTGGTAATTGAAGATAGATTTGATATATATTACACTTTTTCTCTATCTAAATATACCTATAAATTAAACGCAAATAGTATTACACTTTTAATATTCAAATTAAACATAAAATTAATATTTATTTTTTTAATATTTATTTTTAAACTAATAATAAAAACTAAACAAAAATTCACATTTATAATTTTTCAAATTGTATTTTTTAAAGTGAACACAAATTAAAATTTTTTCAAAATAAAATAAAAAAATTAACATAAAATATTATGACTTATTTTTTAAATAATCGGTTAAATCTGTTAACATTTTATTTCGTTCTTTTTGTATGTTTATCATGTTATCAACTGATTCATGTAATTTTTTGGTCTCTTCCAATTTATCTTTACCTATTTCTACTAAATCTTTTCGAAATGCGTTATAATTTCGTTTCACAACTCTTTTATTTTTTATATTTTCTTTGTCATTAGAAGCAGAACTTGAATTTTCACGGTCTTTATTTGTTGATGTATTAGTTATGGCATCATCAGGATTTATTAAATCTAGAGATAAATCCAATATTTCTGGATTTATTGTTTTATCACTTTCAGTTATAACTCGCATTCTACTCAATATATAATCCATTGAAACAGTTTTATCATTATCAAATATGTTGCAAAAATTATCGTAGTATTCTCACGTAACTGTACCTCTACCAGTATTTATTGTTTTCTTATTATTGTCTTGTATTTTTAAATATGTTTTTTTTTAATTTCTAAATTTTTTATCCAATATTTCAGTAGTTATTATGTGATCATGTTTAAGAAATTCATCTTTCAACCCATAACAATTTTTTCTTGATCGTAGGATTTCTAAATTTATCTTTTCTTTTCTCGTACTCTTCTAATAATAATTTAATTACTTTGTAACGTTTCGCCTTTCCCGACGTCTCGGACAATGCTCGTCGGTTCCAGAATTCGGGACAAGGACAGGCACGGCAGATGATAGACTCCCTTTCTTTTACCGTTCTTAAACTGGTTTATTCTATTTATACAATGCTATTCGTAGACACGGTATTTACAAACGCGCAGGGATGAGATATATACAGGGTCGGTATGTACAGGCTGGGTCCCGTGCGGGCCGTCGGTGTTCGTCCTGGTGACGCTGGTTCGGTTGGGGGCGTCCGGGTGATGGACGACTTGGCAGTTCGGTCGGTGGCGTCCTGGTGGCGGACGACTTGGCGGTTCGGTCGGTGGCGTCCTGGCGGCGGACGGCTTGATGGGAGCGCACGACAGGCGGGCGCTTGGTTGTGCGGCCGGTGGTGTCCTAGTGGTGGACGGTTCTCTTTCTGGTCGCCTGAAGACGGGCGGATTGGTTGGTGTCGTTCGGAAACGGACGGATGTCAACGTTATTCGCCCGGAAACGAGCGGTTTGCTTGTGAGCGTCCGGAAACGGATGGTTTCTAGCTCTTGCAAGGGACCGAAGGCCGGGGACGCCCGGTCGGTTCAATGAGAACTCCCGTTGTCCGGAGGATGGTCGAAAAGGAGCCGGAGGCCGGGGACGCCCGGTCGGTTCAACGAGAACTCCCGTTGTCCGGAGGATGGTTGCTAAAGGGCCGGAGGCCGGGGACGCCCGATCGGTTCAACGAGAACGTCCGTTGTCTGGAGGATTGTATAGGAATAGTCGCTTGTGTCTGGAGCCTCGTAAATATACATTAAATAATATATATTTAAAAAATATGTATATATATTTTTTAAATACTATACACACACAGAGTATATATACATATATATATAAAAGATCAAAAATATTTTTGTATTTTGCTTTTCTAGAATTTAGAGTATCGCTCTCGTGGGATACCGGGAGTAATTGGTGCCATTGATGGTTGCCACATCCCGATAATGCAACCACATCATAATCCAACAGATTATTACAACAGAAAAAGTTTTCATAGTGTCATTTTACAAAGCGTATGCGATAATAAAAGAAGATTCATAGATGTGCACATAGGTGTGCCAGGAAGATGTCACGATGCACGCGTTTTTAGAAATAGCCCTCTTTTTCAAAATATCATGTACCACAATTTAATTCCGGATACACATCATTTAATCGGCGATTGTGCTTATCCATTAAGTAGATTTTTGATGGTACCATTTAGAGATAATGGTCACTTATCGAACAAGCAAATTATATATAATAAGAGATTAAGTTCTATTCGATCTACAATTGAACAAACTTTTGGCTTATTAAAAGGTAAATTTCGAAAATTAAAATACTTAGAAATGTACAATATGGATTTGATAAACTATGCAATCCGCGTGTATCTTGCACAATTTTATATTAATAAAAGAAGATGACTATAATGATTATTTTGAAGAAGCTGAAGAAAACAATATTGAGAATGTTGAAAATGAAGATTACAATGAAAATAATGAAATAGAAAATCAAGATAGTATAAGAAATATAATCGATAATGGCAATGAAAAAAGAAATGCTGTTGTAGAATATGTATGTTGTAACAAAAAAAAATGTAGAGAATACAACTTTAACAAACATTTAATATTATCTAATTTATTTATTAACTTACATTAATTATTATTATAATCTTAGAATTTTTTGCTTTTACTTGCCATTATCAGTTCCTGTTGCAGCTCCTGTTGCAGTTTCTGTTGTAGTTTCTGTTGCAGCTTCAAATTCCAATTGTGAAGCATTCTGATTCATGTAATTTGATGCAAAAATAGGATCTATATAAATAAAAATTACAATTAAATTAACATTCAAATAAAAGATTATTTAACGTTTTGAATATATGTATATACTAAAGTGATGAAACAAAATAACAGCAAATTTAATATTTTGTGATATATGTATGTTATATCAATTAGAGACAAATAATGTCATTTTTCTATACAATCACCTCCTTTTTAATATATTTCTTATACCATTGCACTAACTTTTTAATTCTATAGAAAAAATGTTTTTGTCAGAAATGCATCACTTCGTAGAGCATTTTTCAAAGAACTCGATTCTTGAATTTACAAGAACGTATTGAATTCGCAAGAGAAACTTCTGAAGGTCTTTTTGAGAGAACAAACGAGAATAATGATGAAGTCAAAGAAGCAGTACATTCTTGACTAAAAGTACAAAAACATATTTCTTTTTCTAATAAAATAAAGAAGTTGGTGCAATGGTGTAAGAATGTATTGAAAACGAGAGTGATATAAGAAAATAACATATTATTTGTATCTTTAATTGAAGTATATATCTTGAGATATAAAATATTTACTATTACTTTTATTCGTATTTTTTCATGTATATCTGCTGTTTCTGTTACATTGTAAATGATACCATCAATAAGATATTGTTTTTCTATGTAAGCCATAGTTAAATTAGTACTCTGTAACATGTAATAAACGCATAAATTTGGTATGTAATAAACAAATTTTTTAAATTTTTATATTAAGTGTCGCATAACTATGAAAATTTGTAAATAGAAATGATATAAATATGTAGTCATATAATAAATCCTATTTTTATGATAAAAGATAACTAATTCTTTAAGATGCAACATTTATTTACTGGAATTTTTTTTTTAAATATTAATTTTTTGTATATATTTACTTTTTATGTACAGGTTATAGAAGTTTCAAGAGGTTAACTTACGCGTGTTTACGCGGGAGTACATGGAAGTTGAACATTGATAAACGGTAGTGAGCGGTAGTGAGCGACAAAAATTTACGCTCTCAAATATGGCGACCGCTCACTGTGAGCGACAGAGAGAGCACTTGCATACAGTATACAAATCTAGTGAGCATAGTTAGCAGCTATTTAGCGTTCACTGAGCGGTTGTTGTACTGGATGCACCCAATAGCCTTCACCGCTCCGCTCAACGGTTTTGATTTTGATTAAATTCTATCGTTTCTTGAATACGAGAATTTTATACTAATTTTGCGGTTTGATTTTAAACATCTAAAATAATTTGATTATTAGATTACATCAATGATTGCACGTATTGGATTTTTTTCTATAAATTAATATAAATATTTTTTATATGATCAAAAGTAAATAAATACGTTTTGAGGCTTAATGAAATATTAGCCGAAATGTTGTACTTTTTATTTTTATACTAGAGAAAGAAAGAGAGTATACATAGATGCTGTCTTTCAAAATTAATACCAAAAATTATTACATTAAAGGATATTTTTCCATGTTTTAAAGAGAAAAATATTTTATTATAATAAGAGAATTGTTTTTATTTATTAATTTATAGTTATCATTTAAAAATACAAATCTATATTCTTATGTTCTATATATCATATTATAATATATAACTTTTAAGAAATTTTAGACATCAATGTTAATAAAATAAATTTTGGAGGTAGTCCATTATACCCCGCATGAAAAGCATATCACGAAACTCTAGGCTTTTACTAAATCAATAATCTCATCTATTTAAACTATTATTTTATAATAAACTTGTGTTTTTTCTTATAGTGGATATTCCAAATAATATTTTTAGTAAAAAAAAGATCGATTTATTTTTTTTTAATATGTTGAAAACTTGCTCAATGCTTACGTTGGCCGTTCTACCCCACCTTCCTCTATATATATTTCTGGTGGCATAAAATTCGTATAGCAGTATGTAAAACGCAAAAATGTTTAAAATAATCTGCATTCAGATATTTGTCTAAAATAATAGGACCTAAATATAAGAGAAATATTCTGTATTCTGTGGCCTTCTAACGGTCTAACTCATTAATACTCCGTGGGCGACGTGCAAATTCAATGGGTATGTAATTATGTAATCCTATTATGTCTCTTGATAATTCTTGTATATTTGCTGCACTTAATTGTGAAATTTGATGGCCTTTAATTTATAGATTCAGTATTTTTTTCATAACTCCTAAGCAAATTGAATGCATATAATCTAATGGAAAATTATTTATCATATCTAGAGCTAAATTTTCGAAAGGTAAAATGCAGATGTGGTGCTCTTCATTTTCTCGAGTGCGAAAATTATTATTTGTTCTCAGTGGAGCATTTTTTCATCCAAGAAAACTATTTTATGATTAATATAATAACCCTCGCAAAAACATTTAGCACAGCCAAAATATACATTATTTCCTTTTGATCCAGTTACAAAGGATTTGGCAGGAACATCACAAATAATTGCTCTAATCGTTACACGGTAATTTTTATTTTTAAATAAAAATTCTTCCTCATGAAGCAAACGATATTCATTACAAAATTCTTCTAATAAATCTTGTGCTCGTGTAGGTTTTTTATAACCGTGAAAAGCAGCAATTAAAAACGGTTCCGTAACGTAATGAATATTATAGATTTGGCCAAGTATAGGCCATAATTGACTTTGAGAACTTTTTGCAAGTGGTAAGCCGTCGATATTAATATTAATTTCTATTGTACTATTAGTGATATTTTTATAATATTCTAATTTTTCTTGTAATACTTTTTCCAGACCATAATAAAAGTAATGGCCACTCTCGAATAATTGTGTTTTTGAGTGTACCTAACAATGTTCGAGCATCACTGGGCAAATCATGGTAACCTTCTTTCCGCAAAATACACAATAAGGCTGTCAGAGATTTCTGAGTAATATTATATTTAGTAGCCCAGATATGCAACTGTTCCTTTAAAGTACCTTTTTGTTCATCTCTATTATTATACAATAAATTCAAATTTTCTATTTCATTATCATCTGATTCAATATCATTTGTTTGTATACATTGTACATCTACTTCAGAAAACAATTGTATTGTACTATCATTTTGATTTTCGGCAGAGCATTTTATATAAGAACAATCTTGTTTGCTATCATTACTTTTTGGAAAGTTAACAGAAATATTGTCTTTTTGTGCCGTTAATAATCTGTGATTTTGTTGTCTGCGCGACAATTTTCTAAATTTTTTAGTTTGTTGGCATTATGCTTTTATACGTTTTATTCTTTGTGTAAACCTATTATTCAATAAAGTTTAATGACTATAAGACTGTATAAATTTAATAACTATATAAGACAATATTATAATATACATATACGACACTGTTATATAAATCTCTAATAATTATATCCCAATAAAATTTAAATGCAGAATGAATCTCACGTTAGATACATAAATAAAATTAAATTTATTAAAAATATAATTTTAGAAATTGAAATTTTTATATATATTCTTTGCACCTTATTTATAAATAAAAAAATAAAATAAAGTCAAATGAAATAAAATAAGTAAAAATATATATCATGAATGAAACAATATAAATATAAATATTTGATTGACTAAAAAGTAATATCTTTTTTTTGTAGACGACGTTTTTGTGTTATTCAATACAAAGCACTGTTTCTAAGTTACAAAATATACATATTCTGAAAGCTAATACTTCAGCACGCGATTTAAAAAAATATCACATTTGGTTAAGTTTTTTTTAATTGACCTTATTTTTAAAATGAATGACAAGAAGATATTTCCGAACAATTATGCTTTTTTATTTTTGCAAAAAAGAAAAATGTGAGATAAACGTTAAAAAAAATTTCCTATTGCGATTTGTATTACACATTTTATAGTTTAAAAATAATATATTGAAAAACGTAAAAACTTCGTTTATTACAAAAAAATTACTTTTTGATCAATCCAATACATAAATAAAAATAATATTATGTAAATGTAAAACATGATTACTAGATGATCAAAAAGATCTATTTTAGTAATTAAAAGTTAGAATAACTTAATTAATACATAAAACACTGCATAAAGCGCTAATATTGACGAGAGTAATAAATCAATCAATATATATAATATTTAATCGGGACACTATATATATATATATATATATATATATATATACATTACTCAAAAGAAAATAGGGAACTTTTCATACGTCAAAAAATAAGCTATTTTCAAACTATTGTAACTCAGTGAAAAATCATCGTACGCAAATTTAAAAAAAATGTATTTTGAAGCTTGAAGTTTCAACTTTAACATGCAATCGATAATTTTCTTAAAAAATTTTATTTTCTCAGTACTATCCCTTAAAAAAGCGCGCACAGTTTTTTTTCTTAAAATTACGTATTTTTGACGCTCTGTAGCTAGATAAGAAAAATTCTCTTGACAATCTTAAGTCAATTTCCATAAAATACAATGTTTTACCTACAAAATGCTTTTTTAAAAATTTTCTTACGATTTTTTTTGGCCGAGTTACATGACTTTGAAGCTAAACTTGCGTTTTTCAGAAAAATTGACGATACTCGGCGAAAAATCATCATACAAAAATTTAAAAAAAAGCATTTTGAAGCTTAAAGCTTCAGCTTTAACATGCTATCGATAGTTTTAGAAAATTTTTTTATCTTTTCAGTATACCCTAAGAAAAAGAAACACTGTTTTTTTCATAAAATTACTTATTTTTGACATTCTGCAGTTTTATAAAAAAATTGTTCTCGGAAAATTCAAGTCAATTTCCATAAAATATAACACTTTACCTACAAAATGCTTTTTTAAAAATATTTCGACGATTTTTTTTGGCCGAGTTTAGAGACATGACTTTAAAGTCAACCTTAAATTTTATTGAAAAATGACATTCTCCGCCGGCATTAGCATTACCCAATATGCACCACGTGGAGGTTGCCGGTCGGATTTTGCACATTACGTGTATGCGTGCGTGCGTGCGTGCGTGCGTGCGTGCGTGCGTGCGTGCGTGCGTGCGTGCGTGCGTGCGTGCGTGCGTGCGTGCGTGCGTGCGTGCGTGCGTGCGTCACAGCAAAGATAAGGACTCCTCAGTTCGTCACTTCCGCAGTATTTAACGACTCCAAACCCTCTCTGCTGTGTGTATATGTGTGTCTGTTTAGTATTGTGTATTTCCTCCTCTTTGCTCAATTACCGCTTGCAGACGCTCTCGCATATTTATACACCTCTCGGTTTTATCATTACATTACGGTAATGACGCTCGTATACGTAATTGGCGTCGTCGAAATGAACGATACGATCGGCGTTGTGTTATGCTAGTGCAGGCACATAACGGCGGTTCGATTATGGTATGGGGGTGTATATCAATGAGAAGACGGACGGACTTGATAATTCTGCCACCTCCATCAATAACAAGTGTGCGATATGTAAATGAAATCCTGCGACCTCACGTTTTGCCTCTCCGTTCTTTACGTCGCAATTTCATATTTATGCAAGACAACGCTCGTCCTCATACGGCGAACATAACTCGCCGTTTTCTTGAAGAACACAATATTATATTGCTGGACCATCCTGCTAATAGCCCGGACTTAAATCCAATCGAGCACATATGGGACGAAATGGAACGACGATTAAGACGTCGCGATCAACAGCTGCAAAATTTAAATGATTTAGCGGACATGTTAACACAAATTTGGAACGAAATTCCGGAATTTGATAGAGAGATGTATAAATATGCGAGAGCGTCTACAAGTGGTAATTGAGCAAAGAGGAGGAAATACACAATACCAAACGCACGCACACACCCACACACACACACACGCGCACACACACACACCCACACCCACCCTGCCCCCGCCCCCACACCCACACACACACACATACACACACACACACACACACATCATGTGCAAAATCCGACCGGCAATCTCCACGTGATGCATATTGGGTAATACTAATGCCGGCGGAGAATGTCATTTTTCAATAAAATTTAAGGTTGACTTTAAAGTCATGTAACTCGGCCAAAAAAAATCGTCGAAATATTTTTAAAAATGCATTTTGTAGGTAAAGTGTTATATTTTATGGAAATTGACTTGAATTTTCCGAGAACAATTTTTTTATAAAACTGCAGAATGTCAAAAATAAGTAATTTTATGAAAAAAACAGTGTTTCTTTTTCTTAGGGTACACTGAAAAGATAAAAAAATTTTCTAAAACTATTGATAGCATGTTAAAGCTGAAGCTTTAAGCTTCAAAATGCTTTTTTTAAATTTTTGTATGATGATTTTTCGCCGAGTATCGTCAATTTTTCTGAAAAACGCAAGTTTAGCTTCAAAGTCATGTAACTCGGCCAAAAAAAATCGTAAGAAAATTTTTAGAAAAGCATTTTGTAGGTAAAACATTGTATTTTATGGAAATTGACTTAAGATTGTCAAGAGAATTTTTCTTATCTAGCTACAGAGCGTCAAAAATACGTAATTTTAAGAAAAAAAACTGTGCGCGCTTTTTTAAGGGATAGTACTGAGAAAATAAAATTTTTTAAGAAAATTATCGATTGCACGTTAAAGTTGAAACTTCAAGCTTTAAAATGCTTTTCTTTAAATTTACGTACGATGATTTTTCACTGAGTTGCAATAGTTTGAAAATAACCTATTTTTTGACGTTGAAAAGTGTTCCCTATTTTCTTTTGAGTAGTGTATATATAGTGTCCCGATACATCTCGAAGTTACACATATATATATGTATATATATATATATATATATATATATATATATATATATATATATGTGATTTCGAAATGTTATCTTACACTCGACATTGGCCGATTATTTTTGGACAAATTTTATATATTTTGAAAACTTTATTTGAAACTCGAAGAAAAATAAAAGTTTACAAAATACATAAAATTCATGCAAAAGCGAACGACCAATGTCCGTCGAGCGTGATGAGATAACATCTCGAGGTCATATATACAGGGAAGAGTCATAGAAAAGTCTGAGAACGGTCAAATATTTCGAAAATGAAACGTTTCTGAGAAAAATGTTTCCAACCAAAGTTGTAGGGTTTTAAAAGTTCTATTCAATGATCATATCCGTTTGACCTTGAGTGGAGGGGGTCAAGATGAGGTCAAGGCCAACATGATTTTTTTAAATGGAACACCCTATTTTTTATTACATATTCTTGTAGCTTATTACGCGAGCTTTCCGAAACACGATAATAAAATGTTTTTTCATTAAATATTTTTCGAGTTATAAGGCTTCAAAGTTGCAGTATTTTGATATAAAATACAAGATATCTCGTAAAATATTCATTTCTCGATTATCTTACCCTAATATTTTTATGCATATAATGAGACAAATCAATTGGTGTAAAGAAAACACATAGTTATCTTTAAGAAAAAAATCTGAATTTGCAATTAGCAGTTACACATTTTTACTTTAACATAATTATGTATTTTAATAGTACTGAAGTTGGCACAAGAACTAAGAACGGCGATGCTGCTGTCTTCATTGTTGCTCTTGGATGTGCCAACTTCAGCACTATTTCTCATTATTGCTCGGCGTCACTTGAGCAAATCGGCTGTAAAAAGAAGCACGAGCGTATGTTATTTATCTATCACTGTGTTATAGCGCTTGGTACAACATTTATTCATGCTTCCTTATTTTCTTTAATATTATTATATTGTATTACGTATAATAAATGCGATATTAATTTCTAACGATTTTTCAATAAGTTTTTTTTTAGTTTTATAATGCGACGACATTTAACGGAATTTGAAGTAGTACGACTGATAACTCCTTTAGAAGAAGGTTACAATCAAAGACAAGTCGCAAATGTATCGGAGTAAGCCACTCTGTTGTTGGTAATGTTTATTCTCGCTATCAGGAAACTGATCAGTACCATCGACGTTCAAGACAAGGACGAAGGCGTGCTACTACTTCTAGAGAGAATAGAGCTATTGTTCGGCATGCTCGTGTTGAGCCATTTATTCACGCAAACATAATTGCAAGCCGCTTCTACAATTGTAGACAACAAGTTCCACGTCCGATTACTGCACAAACAGTCAGAAATCGATTACAAGAAGCTGATTTATAGATCTGCATTTATATCGTCCTGTACGTGTACCTATGCTTAATAGTCATCATCGCCGTACACGATTAGCGTATGTACATCTTCACGTACAATGGAATGGACGACAATGAAATAATGTTCTTTTTACGGATGAATCTCGGTTCTTTCTTCATGGAAATGACAGACGATCACAAGTATGGCAATCTGCCGGTTACAGCTTTTCATGGTGGCTCTGTCATGGTTTAAGCAGGTATATCGCAACATTTACGAACATCATTAGTCGTAATTTCATCACCTGGATTAACATCGAGAAAATACATTGATGAAATTTTACGTCCACATGTCCTGCCAATTCGTCATCGAATAAGAAGACGTTTTATACTGATGCATGACAATGCACGACTTCATACAGCAAATGTGACGCGACAATTTTTAAGAGAAAACGATATTATCGTGCTAAATCATCCAGCAATGAGCCCAGATTTTAATCCAATAGAGCATGTCTAGGATATGATTGGGCGTCGATTAAGAAATGAATATCAAACTTTAAGGACTTTGCGAGAGTTAATACACGCACTCCAACAAATTTGGCGTAATATTTCACAAGAAGACATTAGAAGATGTATTAATATGCGAGAACGTTTAGAAGATGTAATTCAACATAGAGGCGGCAATACCAGATTTTAAACATTTAATCATACACATATACACATACACATACACACACACGCGCGCGCGTGCGCGCGCCTCCGCATCAGAAGGAGTTTGGAGTCGGAAAATACTGCGAAAGTGACGAATCGCAGGATTTCATCTCTGTATGCAAAACACACATTTTTGTACGCGTACACACACATATACAACAAAAACACACACAAAGAAGCGTAAATCCGACCGTGCAACCTCCACATGGTACGTTTTGGGCGTAACGCTAATGCCGGCGGTATTTGATTTTTTCGATTATTACCTGATTTGAGTTTTCGAGATATAAAGAAAACAATTTTTTAACGATTCGTCTTTTTGCACGAGTAATTCTGATACATTTTACTTGTAAATTTTGTAGAATTCATAAAATTTTGCGAGTTTTTTCGTTAAATTGTATCAATTTCAATGAAAGAGGATAAAAGGTGTAATTTCTTTTTAATTTTTAAACAACAATTACGATTTGAGAATGGATATTTAGTGAAAAATCAATAAGCACATTTTAAAGTGCCAACTTTTCTCTTTAATTTGCTTTTTGACCATCATTGTATGATAATTTCTTCAGAAATTATGAACGTTTGAAGTCAAAAAGTCGATTTTACTTCAATAGCGAATATCTTGGAGAAAAAAAATCGTAGGACATTTTTTTAAAAAAGTAAATTAAGGTAAAACTCTAAGGAACAAAGGCAAAACTCTGTTCTTTAAAGTCCAATTAATAGAATTGTTCTACAAATTTTTCTTTAGTCGGCATTTGTTGCCAAATTTTTTAAAAATTTGTACAATTGACGGACATCACTTCTCTGGATTATCTTACCCTAATACTTTTATGCACAGAATAATGAAACGAATTAATTGGTGTAAAGAAAACATAGTTATCTTTAAGAAAAAATCTGAATTCGCAACTAGCAGTTACACATTTTTACTTTAACGTATGTGTTTTAATTACGCCAATTCATTTATAAAATGTTCATAGTGTGAAAAAATTTTATGTTTTCAACGTTTTTATATGAATTTTCGTCCACAATATTGTGAAAACATGAAAATATTTTATATCACATGATAGAATGTTTTTACTATATACATTTTGTGTACAAACATTTATATATTGTGTGAAAAATATAAGTACTATATGATTGCAAAACTGATTTTGTTTAATATTTAAACAGTCTTAAAATTTCCTTAATTTAAAAAAAAACGGAATTCATTAAAAAAAATAAATAATGAGTAAAAAAGTATTTATTATATATCTTACATAAAGAAAAAAAAACGAAGCAGCGGGACTCGAACGCTCGCAATCGACGCAAAAAATATCGGGACGGTAGTTTCAATTCTCTCGGCTACGCCGCCTTCTTGCTAAACAGTCTAACTTTACCGCTAATGTGGGGCCGAGCTCCGTGAGCCTAACTTTGCTTTACGATTTCTTCTAAACTAAGGCCCATTGACGCAAATCCCTTTAAGGTTTTTATCCCTTACCTTTAAGCTATTGAATGCGCTAAGACTCATTAAAAAAGCGATTTTCAAGTTGGCGTCATCTCCTTGTTAGTTGTATCAATGCTCAAATAAAAAAGTCTAATAACGACAAACGAGGAGAATTTCTTATAACCGGAGCCTAACCTTATCCCGAACCTTGGTGACGAGCGACATCCGCGGCATCGAGAAAGGCGTAACGTTACAATCGTTGGAGGAAAATTTATCGTGGAAAAAATTGCGATTCTGATAAAGGGATCTGTACTCTCTCATTATATTTTTATGAGTCTTACACCATCCCGTTTGCTTACGAGATCTGAAAGATCTCAAGTTTCATGGTTGATTGAAAAACATCACAATCTGCAATGGGAAGATGGAAACATTCCATACTACATGGCCAAACGTTTAATCACCGATACCGTGACGTCGAAAGATGCATCTTCTTCGAGTGTATGTTAAAGGACATGAAAAACGAGAATCGTTGGCAAATTTGCTGGAAGAGGACGCAAGAATCGACTTTATCATCGAGACATTGGATGACTATGAAGACGTTCCTTCTTTAGATAAATTAGGTGCTACTCTGCGCTGCGATAAACATAAAAAATTGTGCTTTACAAAATGTATTCAAAATATTCAGTTGGTAGTCGAATCATCATCATAAAGGTTCGATCAATCCATATTTATAATAAACTATTGTTAAAATACATGTGTGTTATTATTTTTTTTATCCTCTCCTTGTAGCATGTATTATATATATCTGTGCAGTGAATATTATATTACAGTATGTGATGCATTTTTCTGTTAGTCAACATCTTTAAACATGTAGTTCATTTATCGATCAATGACCGATCATGTTCGTTTTTAATGTTGATCGAGGTTCGTTTAATGTTGATCGACGTTCGTTTGATGTACGATAGTGGTTCAAACATGGTTGAATCATTGTTCATTGCGATTCGATAGATGTTTGTTTGATGTTGATCGACGTCCATTAAATGTTGATCGACGTTTGTTTGATGTACGATAGTGATTCAAACATGGTTGGATCGATCTGTCGTAAGTATTATATATCTTATCCATGTATACATCTGTGTGGTGAACATTACATTTCAGTACGTGATGCAGCTGCATTTGGTATTATATTTCGATTTATGATATTAAAATATTTAACGTTTTTTGGACAGTACGAATAATTGATTTTTTTTGTTTGTTGTAACTGATTATGGTACATTTAATGTTCACTCGATGTTCGTTTCATGTACGATAGTGGTTCAAACATGGTTGGATCGATGTTTATCGCGGTTCAGTAGATGTCTGTTGGATGTTTATTTGATGTATGATAGGGTTCAAACATGATTGGATCGATGTTTCAATCGATGTTGATCAATATTCAATAGATGATTCTGATGCTTATTTGATTGTGTTACTATTCAATTATTATAATTATCTGTATGAATGCTGTGCGAAGCGACAGTTGTCTTTTCACACGTCAGCTTTTAATTTTTTTATCAGCTGTAAAGAGTAAGCATTCGTACTAATTCTTATGTTATGCACATCTCCAACTCTTTTTTACCGAAACGATACTTAGCTCCCGTTGGAGCTGTTATAAAGTGTCAGGCAGGTTTTCTCGACGCCATTTTCAAAACCGGGTATCATTGCCTGGAACTTCCCCGGGAAATCGAGAGGGGATACCGTTGGTTGGGACTTCGCTGGACGCAGGAATTGGCCCGCGCCTTATTTTAGGCGTTACTGGATATTTTATTCGTAGATATAAGTAGTTTTTATTATATTTATATGCTCTTATTTATAATATATTTATATTGATACGTTTAAAATATATTTATATTTATAAATTTTTATAAATTTTCAATACAGCAACCGCCCAATCCCGGGATACATAAATATAGCCCACATGTATGAGGTGCGCTGGGTGGGGTGACACCTGTTTGGACACGGAACGATTGGACACCAAACAATTGGACACGTAGTATTGGACACGTTCAGATTGGGCACCGCACGATTGGACACACACTTTGCACGATTGGACATTGCACGATTGGACACCGCATGATTGGACACATACTTTGCACGATTGGACACTGAACGATTGGACACTAAACGAGTGGACACTGAACGATTGGACACCGCACGATTGGACACCGTACATGGAAACTTTATCTTGATATATATTTTCAATATTTTCTTTTATTATAAATACACACACACACATACGGGGGCGGGGTGCAAGGCGAGCCCTCCGGCCCTTCCCCTCCCGCACCCACCCCGTCCACCTCGCTTTGCGTGGAAAGTTGCAAACCCATGTAAACTTTGCTTTGTCTTGCAATGTACATACAAAGCGAGGTGTCCAATCGTGCAGAATGCGTGTCCAATCGTACGGTGTTCAATCGTGCGGTGTTCAATCGTTCAGTGTTCAATCGTTCAGTGTCCAATCGTGCAGTGTCCAATCGTTCAGTGTCCAATCGTACAATGTCCAATCGTGCGGTGTCCAATCGTCCAGTGTCCAATCGTTCCGTGTCCAAACGGGATCCTCGCCGCTGAGTGCGGGCCTACCGCCGGGAGTGTGAAGAATGAGAAGATTTGTGAGGCGAAAACACTAGTGCCCGCGCCATAGCCGAAGAGTATCTCTACATGTGGAGAGATATATTTTACCTCCGCAGATTATTCAGGGAGGAGCATTATTGTAAGTATCTCTATATAATATATATATGCGAATTTTTTATAAAATATTTTTAATATATTAATAAAGAAGTTTATTTTTCTGTTACAAAAGCTGCCGCGCTGAAAACTGATTTTTTATATATTTTATATTATATTTTATATTATATATCATATTTTATATATTATATCTTTTAGATTATATTATTTTATATTCTGAAATTTAAAATACACTTTTTGAATAAAAATTTATGTTAAACATGTATATTGCTTGCGCCTCATTCATCTATCCTTCTGCCACCATATATTATATAATTAATAATAAATTATTATTTAATTTATAAAAAATTGCTACTAAAATGAATATAAAAATTTATTTCCTCGTGCACCTTAGCCTTCATCTTAACGCGCCTCCGCTATCCTTTCCTTTCACCATCCTTCTTTCCCTCACTATTTTACCGCCATGTCGTATTGTACTTTCCTTTTCCCACCACGTGCGCTCTCTTTGTCCTACGCCATGCAAAATGCATATAGCGATCTCCTTTTTCCACCACGTGCGCTCTCCTTGTCTTACGCTATGCTAAACGTATATAACGCTCACCTTTTTCCCCACATCATGCTCTTCTTATCCTATGCCTTGCAAAATGCATATAGTGCTCTCCTTATCCTATCCTACCACACGTCTATCGTGTTGCGAATGCCTATCGCGCCATCTCTCTCTACCGCGTTACGAACACTTATCGTGCTGTTTCTCTCTATCCCTCTTTTTACTCGCAGACCCATCGGTTAGCCGCGGACTTCTCCCCCCACTCCGCAAAACCCTCATTTACCGGTTGCGCCGCGGACCTCTCTCCCCTCTCCACAGGCCTCTCGCCTACTGGCCGCGCCGCGGCCCCGCGTGACGTCATCCCCCGTGCCCCCCTTGCTCCCGCATTCTCCTCGAGCTCCTAGGTTAGAAACGGTTTCTAACACCTACTGACAACAGTTCGAACATTTAATAAATTTAAAAAAAATGAAAAACTATGAAGTCTTTCATTTAATTTATTATTTTATTCATTAATTTGAGTACCCTCTATTTTAAAGTTTAAACGTTTAAACCTTTTGATAGAAACATTTTTCAAAAAAATATTTCAGATAACAGTTGCTTGTTTTTTCCTGTAGAATTCAAATATATAACCATTTATACGAGGTATTATTTGAAATTATAAAGTTATCCCTCGCCCCTTTTAAAAGGAGAGCGAGAGCAAATTGGTGTTTACAGTTAGATAGATAGAAAGACCCTTTGAATACATGAAACTTTGTCATAAACAATTTTTAGATCCGACAAATATTTTCTGAGATATTGCCTTGTAACACTTTAGGAGGGTTACTCTATATATATTATTCATAAGGTAAATACAGAGAGTTCTAACTCAGGGATCTGAGGGGAGTGAGGTAAACGGGGGAACCGCTTACCTCACCCTCCGTGGGTGGAGGAGGAGGATACCAAATGTCTCCGGATTGAGGGGGAAGGGGGGTACAGATGGTTCTGCAGATGGAGGGTGGTGGAGTGTCCTTTCCGACTGATTGTGGAGGTTAGGTCTGATGGTGAGAAAGAGGAATGTCAACTGTTATAGGTAAATTATTCCCCCTCTGTTTACCCATAATGTATATTTGCAGTAAATAATTAGACTAATAATAATAAATATATATAAATTTTTTATAATATCCCCACGGTAACGACGCGATAGGCGTTCACAACGTGATATAGAGAGACGGTGCGATAGGCGTTTGCAACGCGGTAGAAAGAGACAGTGCTATAGGCGTTTGCAGTGCGGTAGAGAGAGACGGTGCGATAGGCGTTCGCAACGTGGTAGAGAGAAACGGTGCGATAGACGTTCGCAACATGATAGAGAGAGACAATGCTATAGGCGTTCTATATGGCGTAGGACAAGGAGAGTATGATGTGGTGTAAGAAGGAAGGCGCTGTATGTGTAGGACAAGGAGTGCATGATGATAGGAAAAGGAGAGCATGATGGTAGAAAAAGGAGATATGGGTGCGAGAGAAAGAATAGAGAGGAAGGAGGATAGCGGGAAGGAGAGCGCGTATGGTGAGAAAAGGACAGCATTATAGGCGTAAGACAAGGAGAGTATGAGTATGTGTAAGGAAAGGAGACAGCATGATGGTAAGGAAAGGAGAGAGCAAAGGAGAAGGCTACAGTAAAAGAAATATAAATGTAACTTATTATATAATATATGGGAAGAAGGATAGGATTTGATAAGGAAGATGCAAAGCAATATACAAGGTGTCCCTGAATTGCCAGATCAACTCTCGTGGGTAGATAGAGCGTGTTAAACTGAAAACAAAAGTTTTATATCATTTTGCTAAATTCACAATAATTAATGAGATATAAATTAATAAAGATCGGACAATCCGTGCCAGTATAAGCGCGCGGCGCGAAGAAGCCTCCTGCTTGTTACTTGATACTAAGCGCGCGACGAGACAGTAGGCGGAGCGCTCTACAAAGGACGTACAAAGAGCGTACTGAAAGACACACGTACAGTGCGCGCTGCGTTTATGTCTTGCCGCGCGCCTAGTATCAAGTAACAACTGGGAAGTTTCTTCGCGCCGCGCGCTTATACTGGCACGGATTGGCCGATCTTTATTAATTTATATCTCATTAATTATTGTGAATTTAGCAAAATGATATAAGACTTTTGTTTTCAGTTTAACGCGCTCTATCTACCCACGAGAGTTGATCTGGCAATTCGGGGACACCTGTATATGTTTAACATATATAATTTTTTATTCAAAAATGTGTTTGCATACATATAATGTGTGTGTGTTTGTATGTGTGTTAAAATTATTATAATACTAAAAATTTTAAAAATATAAAAATATAAAAAAAATTAAAATTATAATAAAAAATTAAAAAAAAATTAAAATAATGATCTAGTGTAAAGTAACAATTCTGAAACAGAAAAAACATAATTTTATTAACATCTTAAAAATGATAAAAATTATAAATACAATCTATTCGGGGTCTCTCTCATCTGACGGCCTGGAGTCTTCCTGCGGAGTTTTGGGGAGCCACGGTCCTCTGTTTGCCACACCTCATATGGAAGCTCACCAAGAAATTAATTAAAAAAGATCGGCGAATCTGCGCGAATAAAGCGCGCGCGGCGAGAAGGCCATCCCACCGCTACGCGGTTACTAGGCGCGCTACTCATACGCATTCATTTTCAGTCGTAGACCGCTCCTCCTATCATTCAATGAGCGCCTAGTAACCGCATAGCAGTAAGATGGGCCTTCTTGCCGCGCGCTTGTACTCGCCCAGATTTGTCAATCTTTGGTAATTAATTTCTCGATAATTATTTCGAAAATCGAAAAATGGTAGAGGACTTTTCTACTCAGTTTGACCTGTTCTACTTGTATATGAGCGGTGAGGCGGTTATTACCGGACACCCTGTAGACAAAGCATAGATTTACTGAAGACACGAGCACAATGTACAGACTTACTCGCGACACGAGCACGTAATAAAATTCATCTTAGAGCGTAGAGAAAAAACTATAGCGCCACGCGCATTTATCTCAAATATATAGCACAAGATCTCATATCTCATCTCTTTCTAAATAGAGTATCTCTTTCTAAATAGACTAGCGCATATGATCCCATGAGAGGTAAACAATTTCAGTAATCTGTCTTTGTTTAACTTAGACTAAGATAGTGCAAGGAGGAACAGTCGTAGAATAAAATAGTATGAGGAAAAACATTAATGTTAATAATAATTTTTTATTTTCTATTTTTTACAAGTATCATAAAGTATATCATTTATAGCACACGCCAACAATTCACAATTTACGAGTAATCCGCTATCGAACGCGTCACTCTCGCGTATCGCTTTCACAGCATAATTTACATTAGTAATGTTATTACGTTGCAAAATATTACCAAATTGTTTAAACTTTTCATTAACGAGATGTGTATTTTGACACAACCATGAATACATATGATCGATAAATTCTTCAAAATCGAATAAATGTAACAATGTTTGAGGTAGCATATACAAAGACTTATTAGATAATGTTAATTTAACAATCCTCGATCCGTTTAATGTAATCATTTGGATAGATAGATCGCAGATCCATAATGGTTGACTTTCAGCCGATTGTACACGTCGTTCAATGTCTGCACGTTTCTGCATCAATGAGTGCGAGTACGATAGGCAATACTACTCGATTGCCTCGGTTGTCACCAAGTATCAATTCCACATACGACATAGCTCCAACGCTTATTCCAATCTCCAAATATTTGTAAGATGTCGGGGTTAAGGCATACTTCCTCCCAAGTATGCAAACCACACGAAGAGATGAAACGCTATATAAAATATTAAAATATATTAAAAAATAATATTTAGAAAATAATATTTAGAACATAATATTTAGAAAATAATTGAAACTTACATTTTCTTTGATTGAATTTTTCAATCGGATGTAAAAATTCATCTTGTTGGTTTCTTTAGTGGAGTACATTTTTTGCACCACCTTATGTACAAACAACTGATGCGATACTAAACTATTCAAAGTACTGCGAGCAATTTGTAATATCACAAAACGTAATGAGGAGGGGAGTATTTCTGACGTAATTTCGCAAGCGCCAATGTAAGGCTGCTAAAAATCATTAAGAATCGTCCCCACGTGCTTTCTCGAGCGCCGTGTGTGGATGCTGTACGATGAAATCGATTCAAATATTCGGTTACAAATGTATACGACAAAGCGTGAGATATAAATTTTTGCTAAATGAAAACGTATACAGAACGCCGACAGTACGGATGTTTGCGCGAAAGAATAACGTTTCGCATAGTGGGTGGGCATTATCATATATATTTAATTTAACTATAAATATAAATAAATATAATCCTATGCATACAGGATGTCATATCATATTACATTACCACAAAATGTGTGTGAGATAAAGAGACATGATATTATAGAAATGATGGATGTTTACGCGAAAGAATAACGTTTCGCAACGCGAAAAGAATAACGTTTCGCATAGTAGGTGGGTATTATCACGTATACTTAATTTGACTATAAATATAATCAACCGTGAAAAATGCATGATAGAGAAAGAGACATGATATTATAGAACAATGAGATATAAATCAGAACAGAGAGTCACACTTTGCCATTATTGTCAAAGCTTGTGAGAGTCTACCTTATATGTAAAAATGGAGCAGGTTTTAGCACATCAGTCCACCTTGATAAATTCGGTGGAGGAGTACTTTGCGTGGGAGGTGCGATGCGATGAATATATGAAGTCGTTGGAAGAGCAGAGTCGAATTAAACGACCGCGAACATTAATCGGATATCAACAATTGTTGATCGCAAATCGCGCGACTCGAAGGACTGAAAAATGCGTTGCGCAAACGTTTCGTACACGCGTGCCGAACACAGCGCGCATCAAGCTGCGCTATTTTGGCGAGAAATTGATACAGCATTCGAGAACCGTATATCTACTGGTGCGATAATTAATATCAATTATATCGAACCTCACCAGTTTCTCGAAAACGCGAGTGATATCATGCTCGAACATGTGCGAGACGCTATCAAAACACACTGCAGTGTGAAAGTGAATACCGTGTTTAACGGTGAGTTTGTGACGGGTGAAAAGCGTGACAATAAAAGTGTAAATACAAAAAATTGTGAACTCTTTCGTGCATCCGATTTACGCGAATAGTACGAGCGACGTGTTATCGAGCTCACTTTAGCATCTCTCGAAGAATTTCAAGAACGTGATAGTGGGTGGGCATTATCGCGTATACTTAATTTGACTGTAAATATAAATAAATATAATCCTATGCGTGCGGGATGACATATTATATTACCGCGAAAGATAATGATGAAGCGAGCGGTAGTTAACGTGCAATCCAAAGACAATGCATATTATGCATGGACAGTGGTTGCTGCTATATATCCCGCTGAAAGAAGCGTTGAACGAGAATTATCGTACCCGCATTATACAGATGTGCTAAATCTTCGAGACATTGAGTTTCCAGTGACTCTTAATCAAATTAAAAAGTTTGAAATTTACAACAATATTTCAATCAATATGTATACCATCGAAAACGAAAATATTGTTCCTATTCGTCTTTGCAAAAGAGGGACAAGCACGCCAATTTGCTCTATATCCAAGATGCGCAAGATATCGGACATTTCGCGTGGATCAAGAATTTATCCCGGTTCGTGAGTTCGCAATTCAATAAACACAATGGGCAAAAATATATCTGCGATCGGTATATATATTTAATATTATTGATTTTCCTACAAAATAAATATATAATTATTATTATTTCTATTTTACAGATATTAAAATACATATAATTATTATTTCTATTTTTATAGATGTCTACATTATTTTTATTTGAATGAGAAACTACAGTCACATACTGTAAACTGCGGGAAGATGAATGACTGTGCTATTCGATTACCGAGTGATAAGGATATGTAGCTCGCTTTTAACAACTATAACAGGAAGGAGCAGGTTCCTTTCATCGTGTATGCCGACCTGGAATGTGTTTTGACAAAGACGAACAAAGAGGAAGCAGAAAAAAATGTATACCAGCATCATCAAGTATTTAGTATCGCTTATTATGTACATTGCTCGTACGACAAATCGTTATCCGCGTATCATTCATGTCAGGATAATAATTGTGTTGCATGGTTTGCTGAAGAATTAAAAATTTTAGCAACGCGCGTGAAAACAATTTTATCTACAAATCTTCCCATGGTAAATTTGACGAGAAAAGAATGGGAAAAGTTTAATAGCGCTACTCAATGTCATATATGTGAGAAACCATTCGTGGAAGATGATACGCGCGTACACGATCATTGCCACCTCACTGGGCGGTACAGAGGTCCCGCGCATTCAAATTGCAATATAAATTATAAGGAATCCTTTTATATTCCAATTATTTTCCACAATTTATCTGGCTACGATTCACATTTTATAATCGAGGAAATAGGCGCAGCGTTCGAAGGAAGAATCGATCTACTTCCGATAACTAAAGAAAAATACGTTTCATCGATTCTTTTAAATTTCTCACAATAAGTCTCAACAAATTAGCATCTTTTCTCAGTAAAGATAAATTAAAAATTTTACAATCTGAATATCAAAGTTTATGTAGAAGATTTTGATTTGTTAACGCGAAAAAGTGTCTTTCCGTACAAATATATCGATTGTGTAGATAAATTGCACGATACATGTTTACCTCCGCGCGAATCATTTTACAGTTCCTTGACCGATGACACAGTATCCGAAAGCAATTACGCGCACACCGAGACTGTTTGGAAGCGATTCTCCATTAAAACGCTAGGCGAATATAGCGATCTATTTTTAAAAATTAATGTCTTGTTATTAGCTGATATTTTTGAAAATTTTCATGATAATTGTATCAAGAGTTACGGACTCGACCCTGCGCATTACTATACTCTTCCCGAATACACGTGGGACGCCATGTTGAAGCATACGAAAATTATATTTGAATTGCTCACTGACATTGATATGGTAATGTTTATAGAACAAGGTATACGCGGTGGTTTGAGTCAATGTTCTAACAGATACGCGCATGCTAATAACAAGTACATGCAGTCATACGACTCATTGAAACCATCATTGTATCTAATGTATTTCGATGTAAATAATTTATACGGATGGGCAATGTGTCAACCTTTGTCTTACGCTAGTTTTCAATGGGTCGACAACATATCCAATTTTGATCTATCATCGATCGCGTCCGATTCACCTACAGGCTATATCCTCGAAGTCGATCTCGAGTACCCGCAACATCTTCACGACGCACATACTGGCTTACCGTTTTGTCCATATGACAAGCCACCCAGCAAGCGAGAGAACAAGTTGCTCGCAACCTTATACGATAAGAAACGATACGTAATACACTACCGCAATCTGCAGCAATGTACGCGATACGGCCTTCGCGTTACAAAAATTCATCGCATATTACAATTCACGCAATCTCTATGGTTACGTACATATATTGAACTAAACGCACAATTTAGAACAATAGCGAAAAATTATTTTGAAAAGAATTTATACAAATTAATGAATAATACAGTTTTCGGCAAAACGATGAAAAATGTGCGCAATCGCGTAGATGTTAAACTTATAACAAAATGGGACGAGAGGTACGGCGCAGAGGCAATGATCGCGAAACCAAATTTTCATAGCAGGAGCGTTTTTTTCGGAAAATTTAATCGCTGTGGAATTGCGTAAACTCGAGGTGAAGTTTTATAAACCAATCTATGTAGGTATGTGTATACTTGATGTATCCAAGATGTGTTTGTACGAATTTCATCACGATTACATGATTCCAATGTATAAAGAAAAATGTAAAGTCATGTACACCGACACGGATAGTCTCATATATCACATTGAATGTGAAGACGTGTATGAGAATATGAAGCGCGACATCAGCAAGTTCGACACGAGCGACTATGCGATAGACAATGCGTATGGCATACCGCTTATGAATAAAAAAGTTCCGGGTTTGATGAAGGATGAAAACAACGGTATAGTAATGACAGAATTTGTCGGGCTTACAACAAAAATGTATGCGTTAAAAGTAGATGGTAAAAAGAATACGAAACAGGTAAAAGGTGTCAAGAATAGCGTTGTCGCGAAAACGATAACATTTGACGATTACATACAGTGTTTGAACGAAGGAATTGAAATGACGCGGTAGCAATCGAGTATAAGATCAAAAATGCATAAAGTATATACCATTCGGCAGAAAAAAATTGCTCTAAGTCCGTACGATGATAAACGGTATATAAAAGGTACCCAAAAGTATCGATACGCTACCATGGGGGCATTACAGAATACCGTTATAAAAAAAGAAAAAAATATATATATTTGAATATTATATGTATATTTTTGTATAATATATATATATATATATATATATATATATATATATGTAAACTTTAAATAATATTTGTTATATTTTTACAATACATTATTTTTATGTATCCAAGAATTCCGTGAACTATCGAGTTCCAACCATTTTACAAAAACCTCATTCCACCTCTTCCTCAATATCTTTTCCACAAGATATATATCGGGATCAGCAACGCGTTGTAGTTTGTATTCGTAAAATCCACCGGCGACGAGATTTCCGCGCGAATCTTTTAATATATATGTCACGGGATTAGTTTTCTGTATCTTAACAATTTCAAACACTTCGGTGGTCCAATTTGGTGTGTAGCCTTTTTCGAATAAAGTCTTGAATTTACTCACGCGCACCGAATCGCCTATTTTAAATTTCGCCGGCGCCGCAATCTTTACGTTGTTGTACACCGTATTTAAAAGTTTATCTGTAATCGCTGGAGTAACATCGACAGGTCTCATACCGATAGTACGATGTTTTTGCGTGTTGTACTCTTCAACGAGTCTTGATAGTTCGTCGATCCACTTGTAGTTTCCATTGAGCGTAAACATTTTCCACATTTTATTCTTCAAAGTACGATTGAAGCGTTCCACAATCGAAGCTTTCATGACGGAATATGTCGAATAATGATTAATATTGTGTTTCTTCATGAGGTTTTGTACATTTGCATTGTAAAATTCTTTTCCTTGATCGGTTTGAAAATTTTTCGGACATCTCGCATCGTCTCGAATTATCTCTGCAATCGCATCAGCCGTCACGCTTCCATCTTTACTCTTAAGCGGTACGACCCACGCATACTTGCTCTACACATCGATAACAGTGAGTATGTAATTGTATCCCTTGTTGACTCGAACATCTCGACGATGTCGGCTTGCCACAGATCATCGTATCCTCGCACTATGACGTGTCTTCGGGGAAAATTTTTTCTTGCCGGCGCGTGCAGTTCGTTCACCAACTGCCGTCTCTCCAAACTATGTTGATTCTTTGCTTTGTCAGTTTTTTTCGATGGTCGTTTGTTGTTCGCTTTTTTATCACTCATTTTCGTTTATCGTCCTTTAATAACCGTTCTTTAAGTTCTGTTTTTGACGCGGTTTCTATGTTTTGTTCGCGTTTCTGACACGTTCTTAATCCTTTCGCAGCCGTTTTTGCGTTGTTCACCGCCGTCCTTCACCCATTCGAAAATCGTTCCTGACCCGTTCGCAGCCTTTTTCGTAGTTGTTTTTTACTCGTTCGTAGCCGCTTCTGATCCGTTCGTAGCCTCGTTCACAGATGTCTTTTGACCGATCGTAGCAGGTCTTGAGTTGTTTGTAACCTTGAGTGTAGCCGTTAAGGAAGTGTTCGTAGCCTCGTTCGCAGCCCTGCTTGAGATGCTGATAGCCTCGTTCGAAGCTATAGCTGCTGCTAGGTCGTTCACTGCCACTGCCACTGCCACTCATTGTAGTTAGATAGCATTTCGGTAATCCTTCATAGCTGTTCGATAATTGTTCGCAGCCGTTTGATAGCCGCTCCTAACCCGTTCACTACTGCTCATTCAAGTTGATAACTGTTTCTGAGTTAGCGTTAGCCGCGCGTTGAAGTTTGTTTAGCACAATCTGTATTGCTCGCACGTCCTTCTCAAGCAAAGTCAGCTTCTTGTCTGATTCTTTCTGTCGATTCATTAATCTTTTAACGCAGGACTCCACGTACAATTTGTTGACGGCATCGGTGTCAGCCTCAGGTTGCGCTACACGGCGAATCTTACGCGACCTTGCATCGAAGTCTGTAACGACGCGACACAAAGCGTTTTCGTGCACATAACTTTTTACCAAACTATCCCAAGAACCGTTTGTGCCGGTTGCATCATTTCTTGAATCGAATAAGCCAAATTTGTTGATAGGCATTTTTTCCGATGTTTCGTAAAGTGTCACGCGACGCTGATTAGTTTTGTCGAGACACCATTCAATTTATAGTAATTCCTGCTTCGCGAAGTTCCTCGATGATCGACTACGTATAGCTCTTATGTATCTTATCTTGACTCATACGCGTGTTGCAGTATCGTCAACTTATTTAATATATAATAAGACCATCTTCACGAAGTTCTTCGATAATCGACATGATTTCATTGTCGTGAGCATTGTTGTCGGCTCGACGCGAAGCATCCAGTAATCGCAGACAATCTACCAACTCGTTTGGATCGTTCCAATGCACGATCTTATTGTTCTTTGGAGTCATAGTGCGCGGTAATATACCTTTTCCAGCTTTTCTGCTAAAAAATAACGGTGCAATTACAATTTTATACTTATATTTTTTAGTCCTTAATACTGGATTATGTGCTTTGTTCTCATGTTTATGCCCATTCGTCGCTAGTAATATACTTTTATATTTAAGCAAATCATTATTGGTGTATATTTCATCGTCGGGGATTTTTTTGAAAATTAATTCATAGAGACCCGGCGTTGCCGTATATTTTACTTCATTGATAATTATATTATCATTTTTGTCTACGTCAAAATGTTTATCACTGAAGATTATTCCATCGTTAGAAAACTTAATGCCATACACATAATCCATAGCTTTATTCTATCTTGATTCATAAAAGTTAGTATATATTTTTGTCCGAGTGGACCTAAATGCTCTCGAAATATGTTTACACCTTCGGACGTTTGCAATTCACGTTGAACCGTTGTAACCAACGAATCGGATGTAGTTTTAAAAATTTCTTCGGCAGGTGGTTGCTCGTATGATACTTGATGCGGTTGCACAATTTCTATCTGAGTAGATGTGTCCGGTATCGTTCGTCTTTGATTCGGTGTAGAAGTTATCGGCAAATCATTTAATAAGACATTTAATCGGTTTTGCTTTGAGCTCAAATCATTCAATGAGATTCTTGATCGTTTTTTAACTTTTATAATTTTCTTTTCCACATGGTCCTTTCCGAGTATAACAAACGGCTCGATTTTCGATACGTCGGATTCTACATCGATGGTATTTTGAACAAGCTGTTTTAGAGGCTCGTTAATCGGCTTAAACTGTTTCTCCAACGCTACAATTTTACCAGTTTTTAACGCGCGATATTTTTTGCGAATTGACTCGCTCGTTTGTACAATTTTTCGCGCAATCTTTTCACGATCACTGTTATCACTCATGTTTTTTTATGTAGACGTTGCTCTGTCAATGTTTTGATAGCAACTGACCACTTTACGGTACCACAAATTCATTAAAACCTCTTCTGTAGCATCCATTACTCATTGAACTGTCTTTGTCAATTACTAGAAATCCATACTTGTGTTGCCAACATTTTTGACATAACGCGCTAAAATCATCGTAAGACATCAGTATTTACATGATCATTGTACACATGTCGCAAATTTGTACCGTCTTGTTTAATCTTGTTTAAATAATATCAACAGATTAGTATTGTCGCGTATGCTTGGTATCTTGGCATACGTTTGACAGAGATAGAAACAATCGACTCTTGAGTGTCGACCCATTGAGAAGTACTCTCTTATCGTATCTTGCTTGTCACATGCCACGTCATCAAAGATAAAAACAGAATTCGGAAGCGCCTCTCTCGATGGAATTGCATCGATATTATTAGAAAACGTAAAGTAACCAATTTCATCTATCGATGATAGTGTTATAGCCCGAGACTATAACTAATTAACATTAAATAATATATATGAAATAATAATCAATTAATAATTAAGAAAGTATAATAAAAGTATAATTGTGGAATACTAACAAAATAAGTCTTGCGAAATGAACGATATCCGCATACCGCGATCGGAGCGTTGACCACGCATACCGCTGACATAGCGAGTCACGCGCGAAACCCGAGACGAAGCCGGAACACCGCGACGAGGATTGTGAAAGAGTGCAAGCAAGAAAGTCCGACCCTTGGACCCGCTGCGCTTGCACTCAGCGCGAATTGAGCAACTCGACCGAATTTTAGGACGGTCGCTCAATGGTATAAAAAACCCACCTGCGCTCGGACGCGTGGGCAGTCCTAAAGTGAATCAGGAATAACTATAACTGCAGCGGGCAGTCGTGATACCGTAGTAAGTGTAATCGGGCAGTCTTAATATCTAAGTAACGAGATCGTTAGCACACGCGGACACGCATCGACCGACGACGTCTGACGCAGTCACGCTCGACAACGAATTCCATCCTAATCATCATATCAACTATCTCCGGACAAGTTTGGCCTAACTCTCACCAGCTAACCGAAGGAGAAGGAACCTCTGTAAGAACGACCACTATATATGGGTGAAAATATACTTTATTTTCTAACAACTACAAAGTTCCAAATTAATTAAACAAGAAGACGTCTCCCTGCGCCTTGGCTCCTGCCCTCCTTCGCGGATCCCGAACCCAGTGCCGTACCGCGGCACAACAATAGTAAATTTTTTAAATATTGATATTTTGGTTGTTGAAGCGATTTTGAATATATGTATAAATTTTCAAAGCGTACACCGTTTAGACTTTCTATCAAGCTTATCAACAAGTTAGTTTTACCGCAATTCGAAGGGCTGCAAATGAGACCACGTATTGTATTCGGTAACATTTTTCCATGTTTGGGTATTTCTTTTTCAGGCATTAGCCTATTGTCAAAATTTAATACTTTAATTACCATTGGTTGTTGCACGAATCGCATGACTTGTCTAATCAGACTTAACAATACTTTCTGAGGAGAAGAAGGAGGAGGAGGAGAGCCTATTTATAGATGCGCATCAAATCGAAACCGCTCAGTATCAAACATGTTTCTTTCACTGTCGGATGACTGTGATATTCTCAACCTTACCTCAGAACAGTTACGATATATACCAAAGATTATTTTATTGCAACAGTTTGGTCGTTACGTGGAGCGTCTGTGGGACAAACTTCTAGAATACATAAAAGCAGATTCGGAGGTTCAGACCTATCATCGTTGTTTCGAACATTACAATCGACCGTGGCAACAAACGCACATTGACGGTCCAGCGCCGATAATAAAAGATTGTTACGAATGTCAGCGAGAACTGTAAGAGGCATTGGTCTGTTGATTCGTGCGATAAACGCACTTCCTATCGAATTACATATTCCTGGATATCAGTTTTGCAGACCGAAAACTCGTTTATAAAAACGATTGGCTAGAGGTGATCGAGGCATCAATCCATTGGACGTCGCGTGTTGTGAACACGATTTAGCTTACTCGCGAAGCAATGACCTCGGCGAACGACACGTTCATACACAGCGGATCGTATACTAGGTGTGAAGGCGCGAGAACGTATTGCCGCGAAAGATTCGAATTTTGGTGAAAGAGCAGCAGTCACGGCCGTTTGGACGGCCATGAAAGCAAAGACGAAAATGGGTATGGAGATGAAAAAGTCGTTGACGAAGAAAAAGATTACGAAAAAACGAATACTTCCGGTAGCGAAACGCGGGGGCGTATTACCGATTCTACCAGTGTTGGGCGCTCTCGGATCTCTGATTGGTGGAGCGGCTGGTGTAGCAAAGATGGTGAACGACGGAAAAGCTACACAACGTCAGTTTCAAGAGATGCTACGTCACAATCGCGCCATGGAAGGTCACGGATTGTATCTCGCGCCATACAAATACGGACGAGGAGTCTCAATGAGAAAGGAGAAAAAACGTCAAAGAGACGCTAAAAATGTCAGAGGGCGTAACTACTAACATTCAACTGCTGCAACTAGCAAAACGTATGCATATTCCGTATTTTAGAGGTGTTTTTATGCGTGACTCATTACCGATCGGTGGTATACAGGGTGTCCCAGAACAACCTTCCGTCCGTAAAATGACGTACTCCTGACACAATTCTAAGACAATTTTTCCTTTACCAAAATTTGATTTAAAGCGTAGTTTTTGAGTTATAAGCGAAAATAGTTAGCAAATCACTCGTCGAGTACAGAAGGCAGGCAGGAGCGGCGCGGGCGCAGCTGACCGTCCGACGAGTGATTACCGTCGCATGTGTCAAAATCGCTAACTATTTTATCTTATAACACAAAATTATGCTTTAAATAAAATTTTGACAAAAAAGAAAATGTCGTATAATTACGTCAGGAATAAGTGTTCCTTAAAATAACGTCGGACGCTGCGATCAGCTGATTGCTACACGCGATGTGTGTATGGCTGAGTGTGTGTGTAAAAGAAAGGGACAGAGTGAGTGAGTGAGAGAGAGAGAGAGAGAGAGAGAGAGAGAGAGGGAGAGAGAGAGAAATAACCGTCTCCGCGACGGCGACGCTCCTTCGATTGTCATCGACATTGTCGTCGACGACTTCAGACCGATCGATATATTGATTTTCCAGTTCAGCTGACAGACACATCGCGTGTAGCAATCAGCTGATCGCAGCGTCCGACGTTATTTTAAGGAACACTTATTCTTGACGTAATTATACGACATTTTCTTCTTTACCAAAATTTTATTTAAAGCATAATTTTGTGTTATAAGATAAAATAGTTAGCGATTTTGACTTATGCAGCAGTAATCACTCGTCGGACGGTCAGCTGCGCCCGCGCTTGCGATGCGCCGCGCCGCTCCTGCCTGCCTTCTGCACTCGACGAGTGATTTGCTAACTATTTTCGCTTATAACTCAAAAACTACGCTTTAAATCAAATTTTGGTAAAGGAAAAATTGTCTTAGAATTGTGTCAGGAGTACGTCATTTTACGGACGGAAGGTTGTTCTGGGACACCCTGTATGTCAAAACGAGAGTGGTATCATAAATTTGGATAACGCTAAAGGCTCGGGTACTCACTGGGTAGCGTATGCAAAGAGGGAGAATCGCGCTATATATTTTGACATTTTTGGCAATCTTCGACCGCCGAATGAATTGGTGCGATATTTAAATGTGACAAAAATAGATTATAATCACACATCCTATCAAACTTATAATCAAAGCATCTGCGGACAATTGTGCTTGCAGTTTCTCCGAGCGGTCGATGCACGCGAATTTAAAGACATACATTGCGCTATTTAACTTAGTATTCGTTAAACAGTTTGGTCAACACGTCTATGACATTCATGCTGACTGGAAAGAGCAACGTTCTCACAGCAAACTACTTTCCCGTAGATTTAAGCGACGGTGAATACGAGCTTGGTCTAGCAGATGTTGTGAGTTATCACACGATATCGAACGTGAATTCCTCGAATAATAAATTTTACTTTGGCAAAGACGATGCGGAAATTATGATTTCCAAGGGATCGTACGAGCTGCAAGCGATACATGAATTTTTGAAACATACAATTTCACGAAAACGTTCGCAACACACAGTTCGTGATAGTGATAAAAAACACACTGACGACGATGATGACTTTGAGGCTGGAGAATGGCCTATAATGCTCCGCGCTAATTACAATACGATGAGGAGCGAGATCAAATGTGCCTACAGATTAAATTTTAGCAAGCCTAACAATATTGGATTGCTGCTAGGATTCTCGAACCGTATACTGCCGCGAAAATGGTACGAGTCGGACGTGCTGATTAACATTATCAACGTGAACATTATCCGCGTCGAATGTAATGTGACCGCGGGTGCGTACAACAACGGCAAACTCGTTCATACGATACACGAATTTTTACCACCAGGGGTACCACCAGGATATAAGATATCAGAAACACCGGCACATCATTTACCTACCGATCATCGTGCAGTGCATTACGGATTTAACGTTACGCGTTGTCGACCAGGAAGGACGATTACTCGATTTTCGAGGAGAAGAGATCACCATTAGATTGCATGTACGGCGGCGGCAAAATTAGCGTCTGATGCTCGTGTTGAACGGATCGAAAGACGCGAGAAACAACACAATCTTTACGACGCCAGCGACAACAACATCGACATTTGCTAATATCCAATCATCCGGCACTAAGAAAAAGAAATTGAACGCATCAAACGTTGCGTTTTTACAATCTTTGGGATTCGCGGTGCGAAACATTTGAACGATGACTGACATTCTCAACATCGCGGACGAGCCAATCTTTGACGATCGCATCGTCAAGATTGAGACTCACTCCTACAACCCATTCGCCAACACAACGTTCAGACACAGTGATGAGATAAGAATACTCACACAACAACAGGATCTGTATACATTGCCGTATGAGAGTTTCTTATACATCGAGGGAGAATTGAAGATAAAGAAGCCAACTGCCGGTTCCGATGTGGTACTGCAAAATAATTGCGTTGCATTCATGTTTGACGAGATTCGATACGAACTCGATGGTGTGGAGATTGATCGGAATAGAAACGTGGGAATAACAAGTATGCTCAAAAACTATGTAACAATATCATCCGATAGAAGCGTGATTATGAGAAATGCTGGCTGGAGTGAGCCAACTATTGTGGATGGACACTTTAATTTTTGCGTACCGCTCTACATGTTATTGGGATTTTGCGAGGATTACAGACGCATAGTAATTAACGCTCGTCACGAATTGATCTTAATACGATCGCACAATGACAACAATTGTCTGCTTGGAGCTTCGACGCTGGAGCCTGTGATCAACATATTCAAGATACAATGGCGAATGCCACATGTGTTGTTGAGTGAAATTAAAAAGCTGTCTATGCTGCGCGCTCTGGAAAGCGGACGCTACCTCAGCATGGGTTTTCGCTCGTGGGATCTGTACGAGTTTCCGCTGTTGCAGCGTACAACCAAACATTCGTGGGCCATTAAGACCGCGACTCAGCTGGAGAAACCACGATACGTTATCTTTGCTCTGCAGACAGGCCGGAAGAATGTTATGTCCGAGGATGCGAGTAAATTCGACGACTGTAAATTAACAAACGTGAAACTCTATCTGAACTCGGAATGTTATCCGTACGACGACATGAATCTGGATTTCGATAAAAACAGATGGTCGATTCTGTACGACACGTACGCGCGTTTCTGCAAAAACTATTACAGATACGAGTACCTCGAACCGAGTCTCACCGTCTCGCTGTTTCTACATTACGATCCGTTTGTGATCATCGATTGTTCTCGACAAAACAAATCGGTCAAGAGTACAACCGTGGATGTGCGATTGGAATTTGAGTGTAAGGAGAATGTGTCTAATAATACGACTGCGTACTGTCTCATCATACACGATCGCGTGATCCAGTACAACCCGTTGACCAACGTTGTGCGCAAAATTACCTAAGTATTTGTGACAATAATTTAGAAAGAGAGGGGAGCAGGATATAAATCCAAGTGTTACGAGATGGTTGTCATTTTTCTTAACTGACAAAAAGAGATCTCATCATGTCTGTACCAACGTTTGTCGATCTGCAAGGATTTGTCGTTTCGAATAAATTCATCGCAAAGGAGGTGACGGTGTTGAAAAGAGGAACTGTTCTCGCACACTACATTTTTCGGAGTCCTATACCATGGCATCTCCTTACAAAATCCGAAAAGTGTCAAGCTTCATGGTTGATGGCGAATCATCATGGACTACAATGGGAGGATGAAATCGTTGCGTACAGCATGGCGAAACGATTGATTACAACAGCTGTAGTTGAAGAAGAAGATGATAAAATGCAGTGTATCGTATACGTTAAAGGATGTCAGCAATGAGAATGGCTTGCTAATATGCTCGGCGACGATGCGAGAGAAAATTTAATCATTTAGACCTTGGATGATTACGACGATATCGAATCTCTAAATAATCTAGATGTTAAAAATACTATACGATGTGGAAACCATGTTAAGAATTGCGCATTACAAAATATATTCAAAATATTTAACTGGTGGTCGCAACGCCAGAAAGAATTGCAAGATTTGGAAAAATAAAATATTTAAACACTAATATGTTTTATCTCTTATTCCCCCTCCTCATTCCCTCCCTCCCTCACGAGTCATTTAAGAATTTTTTTTATCCGTGTATCGTGTCTCCCTTCTCCTAAAAATTTCAGAGCACTAAAGTATTCTACAATCTCCCACCACATTTACCACTAATCTCCCCCCACTACTTTAAAAAAACGGGGTGTCACGTATATTTGATTCTTCATATTCGATTCTTCATACCGTCAGTGTTGCGTTAACCATTCGTGAAAGTGGTCCACTTTTGAAATCTGGAAATATGTACTACGTCGAAAGAAGCAGTGGCGGCCCCAGCAGAAGCGTGAATAATTACGTACCGAGTCGTTATGAAACTCCATCGTTTGAGAACAAATGTGACAAGTAAGTTTTTGTTTAACTTCTTTCTATTTTTCACAAATTGTTTTAAAACTAATTTTTTTTATTTTTTTTTATTTTTCTACAGCATTTCGTTGAAGCGTCGTGCGATTCGTATACTAAGTAGACGATACGCATTGACAACTACGGAATTTAAATTCCTTGAAATTGGTATCAACGTGGGTCCACCGAGTTACATGGAAATTGTCATAGGAGATCATCAAGGAAAGGAACTGGTATTATCTCTTGAAACGTGGAAGGGACTCTACGAGCAACGTCGCAATATTCACGATTTACTGCGAAAGGACTCTAAAGATACCTATAATTTTATAAGCGTTGGACCGCTAACAGTGCAAGTTCATACGATTAACGATACTAAACTTATAAGTCTTGAATCTTTAAACGTACGCATGATGATGATTGAACCAACGTTACACCGTATGTTTGATCTCGATCAATGCATCGATGTAACCTTTAATCGATTGGTTATAATCACCGAGAGAGTTAATACTAAGTTTACACAATTCTCCAATATCGCGTCCACTATAACGGATAATAAAGAAGTATCAAATGTAATACGTGCCAGCGACGCCTTCAATAAACATCAACTCGTCGAACTGGCAGCTTTAGTTTTTAGTCACAATATGTAATAATAAAAAAAATATAAAAGAGAAGAATAAAGTTTTTTTTTAAATTTAAAATCATGATATAATTTATTCGCACGCATTTCCCATCCGTGCTTCCTCCCACTCGTAAACAGTCCCAGTTCTCATTCGTAACTCGTTGCGGGGGATGACGTCATGCTGGGAAGGGAGAATGCGAAGCTAGGAACCGCGAGAGAGTAAGCGCTAGGAAAGAAAGAGATAGCGCGAGGCGAAGGAGAACGAGAGAGTAAACGCTAGGAAAGAAAGAGATATCGCGAGGCGAAGGAGAGCGAGAACGCAGAGAATTTTTTTTTCTTTTCTTTCTTTTTATAATTTTTTTTCTTTTTTTCTTTTTATAATTTTTTTTTCTTTTTTTTTCTTTTTTTTTCTTTTTTTTTTTTTATAATTTTTTTTCTTTTTTTTTTCTTTTTTTTCTTTTTATAATTTTTTTTCTTTTTTTTCTTTTTTTTCTTTTTATAATTTTTTTTATATTAAATTATTATATCTATTAAGTTATTATATCTAATTATATCTAATATATGAAGGAAGAAGGATGAGATAAATGAAGGAAGCGCAAGCAAGCAATTATATGTGTTTAACATAATTTTTTTATTTAAAAAGTGTGTGTGTGTTTATTTACAAAAATCTGTGTGTGTGTGTGTGTGTGTGTGTGTGTGTGTGTGTGTGTGTGTGTGTGTGTGTGTAAATTTAAAAATAAAAAAAAAAGATATAAAAAAAATATATAAAAGATTGCATGACGATGGTCGAGCGGTACGGCACGACGGCGACTGCTGCTGCGAGGCGCTGGAGGGAATGACCGGGCGGTGGTGGTGGCGTCCAGGTAGGGCTCCTGCATAACAGAAAAAAAAATTTATTAATATTTTCATAATTTGAAAAAGAATACTTACACATCAAGGATTACTTACAATTACTGATCAGAATCAGTATCAGAATCTGGATCATTATCGATGACATGTTGTAGATACTGTTGTGCCTCCGTGAGGGGGCACAGGGTTTTTCGGGATTCGTGCAGGGAAGGCCGGGGATACGGCGGGCAGTGGCCTCTATTTATTTTAATAAAGTTCTTTTTTTTATATGTGCTTGCTTCTTCCTTTTATTATAATAAATAACAGTTAGATAGACTCAATGGGTTGGTATTTTGTCACTGCTCCCAGCGAACGTTATGTCACTCGCGTTTGATATCGGTTGAAGTGAGAGAGCGGTATCTCTCGTACACTCTGTCGCACGGGTAGTCTGATACGCGTCGACTTATCTCAGGCGCGCGTATATCTCTTAGTCATTCGTGTATGACTCTGTTGAATCTGGTCAACAGCTGCTCGTGGCGATTATTACTCGTTCGGTTCTGATTAACGGTTGCCCGTGACGATTATTCCTCTTTAGGATCTGATCAACGACTGCCCGTCGCTTCATCGCGGCGGGTGCTGAGCTTCCCTCCGAACTGCATGGTTTTTCGGAGGGGGTCCCTTAGCAACATGACCAAATATGGTTATGTTGCTGAATTCGCGTTTTAGTGCAGGCGAGGAAGTTCAAAGTCGAATTTCCTCGCTTGTACTTTTAGCAATTCGGCGACACCTTTCCGGTTTCGTGTTCGCGTTCGGTCTCGGGCGCGCGTGGCTCGCTGCGTCAGCGGCTCGCGCGATTATCGCTTCGCTCGCGATGCATTCCTGCATCAATATAATTATATGTATATATATATATATATATATATATATATATATATATATATTCATTAAGTCTGTAGCCTTTTCTGGGGCTATAACACCCCTCCCCCGTTGGAAAAGAAAACGGAGGTACAACGTTTTCTGTTTTAGGGAATTTATTTCTTTTCCTTAAGTTTTAAGTTTCCCGATATATATATACTATATATATATATATACTATATGTTTTCTTTTATATTATTTTCTTATTCTAGTTTACAATTTTGTTTGTTTTCGCGTTTACAATATTTAAATATAATCGTTTTTCTTATCTAAAATCGCGTGCTTAGGCTACGTTTTAATATTGGTTTCGGGAGTCGATCGATCGGTTCGGATCGCTCTTCGTCGTATATCCTAATTAATGGTCGCTTCCTTCTTTTATTTTTGTTTCGTATGACTATGTAAAGTACAATTAATATTATTATTATTGTTATCGTAATTGTTCCGCTTGTCGCCATTGGATATACGAATTGTTTTTTCGCGAAGAAATTTTGTTCGTTACTTTTTAAATTGTTGTCTATTTCTTCTAGTTGTAATTTTAATTTTGTCAGTTCCATTCGGTGTTGACCTATGTCTTGTATCGTGTCATTATCGTGTGTTATCGTGTTGCGTTCTCGTACCAGTGTCAAGTTATATTCAGGCAGGTACGTTTCTATATCCGTTTCATAGATTGTCTGCTTCGTCTGTATAGTCATGTCTGGAGTTATTAATTTGCATTTTCCCTTCAGCGTAATTTTCCCAGTGTTTTTAATCACTGTTTTGTATTCTTGTCGTTTGTCGTATTGTATTGTTAATTGTTGCTCGGTAGCAGTCGAGTAGAGCCATGTTTGTGGCTGTTGTAATGCGATCCATGTGGTACGCATTGATATAATGTATTTCGTCTTACAGTTACGTTGACGCTGCTGTGTATAAATTTGTATTTCGCATGGTGCATTTAAATTTACTCTATATGTCGGTGTCGCATGCTCACATATGTATTGTGAGTTAATGTTAATACAATCTTTTAAATCTTTTTCTGTTACTATAACGTATGTTAGTTTTTCTTTGTCTACCGCAATTATTTTATTGTTAATTTCTGTTACTGCGAATATATTGTTATAACTGAATACACGTAACGCAATTACATTCATTATGGTATAGCTCGGTTGCGCAATTAATGGGAAGATTAGAATGGTATAAATGATTGCTTTATCGCTGAATGCGCTTATTTTCGCGTATTTTTCTATAGTAAGCCAATCTTCGGTGTGTACTTGAAAAGGGAAGTACAGTCCTTATGGCAACTGCTGTGTTGCTTCCTTTAAATGTGTTATTATGCTCTCTATCGGTGTTAATCTCGGATGCATTGCTCCGTTTTTTGTATATGTTAGATATTCTATAATGTTATCCGTGTCGCGTATTAATTCTGCTATTACTGCGGTAATTATGGTAAAGTGTTCGTTTATCTTGCTGCGTTCATTTACTCGTTTCTGTAAGAGGTATTCGTTACGTTGTATTGTATTTTCGATTTTATCAATATGCCCGATAGTTGTATTTATTATTTTAATTTGATTTTGTACGGCATGCTGTATTGTTTTTTGACTGTTTTCTAATATGTTAAGTTGTTCGTTAATTCGTTTCTCGTCGTTAACGTCCATTGTGCCAAATAAAGACTTTGATGAGGAACCTATTCTGTTTATGAGTCCTTGTCGTTTATTTGTCTGTTTTTTGTATATTGTTTTAATTTGTATTATGACATTTTTTAAATATTTTGCTTCTCTTTTTGTTAGAATGTCTAGGTTCACACATGTATCTCGAAGATAATGAGTGTGAAATTTCATAGTTTCGCATAATCTTTCGGTCTGTTTTAAATATTCGTTTATTTGCTCGTATCTTTCGTCTAAGTTTGATAAGTCTAATTTTATTACTAATTTCCAGTTTTCTTTTGCGTAGTGGATTTGTCCGATTTCTTCGAAGAATAACCCTGGATTATGTTTAAATTCTTGTATCTGGTATGAGAGATTCGTTTCGTCGTCTTTCGTGTGACCTTTGCTGATCCAGCAGGCGAATGTCCTGTAATATCATATTATATTTCATTTTATTATATTTTATCTCTTGGGTGTCGCTCGACTTCTCTGACTTCGCGGGGTTCGCGCTAATCCAGCGGGTGATACACCGGTAATATTATAATGTTGGTTTAGTCTCTCAACGACTTTTGTTTGAGGCAGATCATTAAGATGCTGCGATTCTTGCTCCAATGGAGCCTGCCGATTTGTCGCCAGTGCGATGGATATCGGGATGGTATTCATCCCGATATCTGCCGCGATTGTTTTCGAGGTCGCCTACCGGTTGTGGGTCTACCGCCTCCGGTGGACCCCGTAGTGCGGGCGCGGAGCGCCGTTTTCCGAAGTTCCCGGGTCGCGGGGGGTACTTTGTCCCTCCGCGTTACGTTCTCGGTGCCGGGTGTGAGGTTTGTGCGGGCAGTGGTGCCCGCCCTGGACTTAATGCATCCCGTCCGCGTGGAACTGAGGAAGGTCCACGACCAGTTTGACTTTTTCGAGTTGAGATGTCGCCGGGGGGAGGAGGAGGAGGACTAGGACACGGATCCTTGAAGAAGGTGAGTACTAGTTTTCTATATATGGCTTAAGCTTGTTTACGTGTAAGCGGGTGCTTTTCCTTCCTTTCTTTACCGTGTAGTTGATATTCGAGTGCTTTTCGATTATTATATACGGTCCGATCCATAGAGATTCGAGTTTTTTCGATCTTCCGCGTCGTAGCGTTTCATCGTAAATGAGTACTTTATCGCCGATTTTGAACTTTGTTTCTTTTGCGGTTCGATCGTAGTGTTCCTTCGATTTCAGTTTTTTCTCTGTGAGATTATCTTTTGCAACTTGATTCGTGGCGCGTAATCGTCATAGTTGTATGTCGGTTGTGGTGGCTTCGTTAATGCTGTCGGTATTTCAGCTTGGTGTCCGTATACTAGCTCGAAGGGCGTGTATCCTGTAGCTGTATGTGGCGTAGTGTTGTAGGTGAACATCGCGAACGGAATCCATTCGTCCCAGTCAGTCTGATCATTATTAATATAATGTCGTAGATATTCTGTTAATGTTCTGTGCGATCGTTCTAACGCGCCGTTACTTTCAGGATGATACGCGGTCGTCTGAATTTTATTTATTTTTAATAATTTACACGTATTTTTAAATATTTCGCTTAAAAAATTTGTGCCTTGATCGGTTAAAATTTTTTCCGGTATTCCGTATTCTAAAATTATTTTTGTGGTAAATTCTTTACTCACAGTGTTCGCTTCTTGATTTGGTATCGGTATTGCTTTACTAAATTTTGTCAAACTATCTTGAAAAGTTAGTAAGTATTTATTTCCAGTATTAGTTATCGTTAATGGACCGACTATATCTAATGCACATTTTTCGAACGGTTTACTCGGTGTATCGGTGATAACGAGGGGTGCTTTAAATCGTCGCGATAATTTATTTTTTTGGCAAGTGTTACATTTTTTAATGTATCGTTCGACGTCTTTCGTTAACCCGGTCCAATTGTGCGTGAGGCGAATTCTGTTTATCGTCCTCTCGATACCTTGGTGTCCTCCTGTGGGTGCATCATGATATTCATATAATATTTGTTTCTTTTCATCTGCGCTATAGGCACGTGTCGCATCGTTGCTATCTTTCTCGTCCTCTTCTTTATCTCTTTCTTCGCTGCTGATATCATCCATCTCTTCGTCTTCGGCGGTGAGGATATTTTCTCTCTCTTGCTCGTCGTCGTCTCGCGTTACGTTGCGGCTTAGCGCATCGGCGTTCGCGTTCGCACGTCCGGCCTTATGTATTATCTCATAATCGTACTCTTCTAATTTTATTCGCCATCGAATTAATCGTGATCCTGGATCGTTCACGTTAAATAACCATATTAGAGGTTTGTGATCTGTAATGACCTTAAATTGTGTTCCGTACACGTAGGGTCTGAAATACTTTACAGCCCATACAATAGCTAATAGTTCCTTTTCGGTAGTGCTATAGTTCTGTTCCGCGCGGTTCAGTACTCGGCTGGCGTAAGCTATCGGTCGGTCGCTGCCTATCTTTCCTTGCGATAAGACCGCTCCGATCGCGTAGTCGGATGCGTCTGTAGTTATATTAAATTGTTCAGCGAAATCTGGATATTTTAATACGGGTGCCGTTATTAATTTATTTTTAAGTATTTCGAAAGCATTTTGTTGCTCTGCGGTCCACACAAATTTTTCGGTTTTCTTTGTCAATTTCGTTAATAGTTTAGCTATTTTCGAGAAATCTTCTATGAATCTTCGATAATAACCGGCTAGACCTATAAATGATTGGATATCTTTCACCTTTTTTGGCGTCGGGAAATCTCTTACCGCTGTTAGTTTAGACGGGTTAGGAGATATTCCATGTTCCGATATTATATGGCCCAGGTACATTACTTCTTTGCGTAGGAATTCGCATTTATCCGGCTGTAATTTTAAATTATTAGTTCGAAGTCGTTGCAGCACTTCCTTGAGTCGCTTGTTATGATCTTCGAGGCTTGCTCCGTAAATGACGATGTCGTCTAGATAGACCAGGCATTTGAGTTCTTGTATTCCTGTCAATACAGAGTTCATTAATCTCTGAAATGTCGCCGGTGCGTTTTTCAATCCAAAGGGCATTCGGTTGAATTCGTAATGTCCATACGGAGTTGAAAAGGCAGTTTTAGGCTTGTCCTCTTCGGCCATTGGTATTTGATGATATCCAGATGCTAGATCTAATGTTGTGAAGTATTTTGCGTTTCCCAATTGGTCCAGTATATCCGTAATATTAGGCAGAGGGAAGGAATCGCCGATCGTCAAGTCGTTGAGCTTTCGAAAGTCTATAACTATTCGAAGTTTCGGTTTACCTGATACGTCGGTCTTTTTTGGTACTACTAATAGCGGAGCATTCCATTGACTCGCGCTGGTACGAATTATTCCGTCTTCCAACATTTGTTGCACTTGTTTATTTACTTCCGTCTTATGTTTCTCCGGAAGGCGATACGGTCTTACATTTACCGTTGAGGCGTCTATGCGCGTATTTATCTCGTGTGCTACCGTCGCAGTGCACGACAGTGGTTCTCCATTCAGGTGAAATATGTCGCTATATTCATCACATATCCTTGAGAGTGCCTGTCGTTCTTCAGAATTGAGATGCTGTGTTTGCAACAATTGTCAGTTACGTGGGGTATTTTTATCGTCCGTCCCCACGGCTATTGTATAGATACCGTGCGGGTTATCTTCATCGAGGTCGTCTATAGTTACAACAGGTGTTCGTATCTCAATAGTCTCGTCTGTTGTGTTGATAACGCTGATTGGGCAGAGAAAGTTTTTCGGTTCTACCAGACATCTTCCTATATATATTCCAGGGGCTGTTTCTTTCGCGCGTACTATTCCCGTTTCGTTTCGATTAGTCGCGGCTTGCACAATGGTTTCACTGCGTGGTTTCAAGATAATTTTATTATATGGTTGCATCTTGTGTACATCCGTACCGATTTTTAACTCTTTATTTTTGTAATCGCAGGATACCTTTTGCTTCCTTAGGAAATCGATTCCTAGTATCCCGTCGTATTCCATGGGAAAGTCGTCTTTTACTACGTAAATTGCATGTTTAATGTCTTGTCCGGTTAGATTAATTGTTGCATGCATCTTCCCTATTGTATATACTTTGTGTCCGGTTATTCCTATTAACGCTAATTTTCTATTGTATATCAATGTTTCGCCTTTTAAATGCTTTACTTTTATTAGTGATATGGTAGCACCGGAATAGTGCTATAGCACGTTCGCATCGTATAGCATGTTTATGCGCCCTGTCTTCGTTTCGCGTATGGGCATCGTTACGACGTCGAGTCCTTGTTTATCTCGCGTCTGTCGTACGTGTGTCACCTGATATTCCAGCGCGCGCTTTGCCTTGCTATCGCTTCTTTCTTCTTCGTCGTTACTACGCTCGGAGTCGAAACTCTTTCCTCGCGTCTTATAACGCGTTCCTTTTGAATTATTTTGAATATCGCTCGATTTATTCGCGTTATTCGGGTTTTTTCGATTCTGGTTTTCCTTGCGGTCGGCCGTTTAAAGACCAACACTCGTCGCGATTATGTCCGCGCTTTCTACAATACTTGCAAAATTTTTCTACCACATTGACGCGTGGTCTTTCGGGTTTTGGCAGAGCGTATCTGCTCATTCGACAATCTCGTCCATAATGTCCTATCTTGCCGCATTTAAAACATATTGCATTAGTATCTCGAGGCGGTCGCGAGTAATTCGAGTCGAGTTTATTTTTATTTTGATAACTGTTTGTTCTCGCTCCCATCGGCTTGATAAGTTTTTCTTCCGAGCTCGCGCCGTTTATCGCCTCTTGCAATGTCAAGAAGCGTTGTAACCGTACGAGTACTTTCAAGTCGTCGCGTAGTCCGATTTGATAATTAATTAACGCTTGGTCTCTGATAGTTTGCTGAATCGTGCGTTTTTGTTCTAGAGTATGCTCTTTTCCTTCGGTCATAGAGTCATATAATTTCATAGCTACTAGATCGACTCGCTGTCCAAACGCGTAGGCGGTTTCGCTTGTTTTTTGCTTTAATGAATTAAATTCGACTTGCAAGTGTGTCGTGCTTTGTTTCGTTTGATAACAAGCTTCGAGTTGCGTTCGAAATTCATCGAAAGTGCGTATATCGCGCGTTTCAAAATCTTGTCGCGCTCTTCCGCGTAACTTTGTATATAATATCGCCTGCATAAGAGATTCTTCGTCTGCCGGGTTTGTATTTTGTATTGCGTATGTGCATGAATTCAAGAAATCTTGCAACTTGTGTCGCGACATTCCGTCAAATTCCGGAATCATTTGTCTCGCTTCCTTTAACGTCAGGAAATTGGGTGCCATACTACGTCGGTTTCTAACGTCGCGATCGGTCCGTCCGTAATATATGCTTTCGGAAAGTTCTTCTCGACGGCTTGTATTTTGATCGCGTTGCTGTAGTTGAGCTACTTGCTCTGTTAAGAATTGTATTGCGTAGCGCATTTCTCTTAACATTGTGGACGTAGAGTCGTTTGTCGATTCTTCTCGCGGTTGTATCGGTTGATTAATTGTTCGTCGCAATCGTGCGATCTCGTCGTCTACCGCGTCATTAGACACGTTTGCGGACGTAGACGCGCGGGGATTTTGAGCTTCTGCCATCTCGCGCGTTCGTGCGTAGATTTCTTCGGGATCAAAAATCTCGCTCTCGTAAGATGTCAATGAAAATTCTCGCCGGAGTGATACCTGGCTTGGAGTTCGACTAAGATACGGTCTCGTTCGTCTGGTTGAGTCGTGTAAATCGTCAGTGAGGTCAGTCGGATTATTTTCAACAAGACTCGCGTCGAAACTCGTAAATGGAAATTCGCGTTCTGTTATAACATTGCTCGGTAGCTCTGTGTTGCTATCATTCGAGTATCGAGTTTCGAGGTTCCGTCGGACACTGTCGCGTATGTCTCGGAGCGCTTCTACGGCTACAATCGCGGGACTTAATTCGCAATATTTTATAGCTCGATTTGCTCGTTCGCTAAGCAACCACGACTTATTTGCTATCGGTTTCGGTAAGTTTCTTCCTTCCGACATTCACGCAAATTTAATTAAAATTAATTTTGTTCGGACTTACAGTAGTAGTATCGCTCGCATATTCGCTCGCTGTCTCGGTTTTCGCTGACGTTGCGTCCTTCGCTCGGCGGCTGATAAGGCGTCGTCGATGGAGTTGTCGTAGGTCGGGCGGCTTGGCGGCTCGCGTCCTTGCTCCAATTCTGCGATGCTCTGTTTATTTCGTGGTCCGTAGTCGTCTGCTCTGCATGTAGTTTTTTCTTGGCTTCTTGATGTCCGTCAGTGTTTGCTAACTTTCTGACGTGCCTGTCTGTTTACGCACTTTGTATTTTATTGCAGGTCTTACACGACGGTCGAGGTGCCAACTTCTTGACATCCACCGAGGGTGTTCCTTGGATCCCACCGCTGCCACCAGATTGTTGTGCCTCCGTGAAGGGGCACAGGGTTTTTCGGGATTCGTGCAGGGAAGGCCGGGGATACGGCGGGCAGTGGCCTCTATTTATTTTAATAAAGTTCTTTTTTTTATATGTGCTTGCTTCTTCCTTTTATTATAATAAATAACAGTTAGATAGACTCAATGGGTTGGTATTTTGTCACTGCTCCCAGCGAACGTTATGTCACTCGCGTTTGATATCGGTTGAAGTGAGAGAGCGGTATCTCTCGTACACTCTGTCGCACGGGTAGTCTGATACGCGTCGACTTATCTCAGGCGCGCGTATATCTCTTAGTCATTCGTGTATGACTCTGTTAAATCTGGTCAACAGCTGCTCGTGGCGATTATTACTCGTTCGGTTCTGATTAATGGTTGCCCGTGACGATTATTCCTCTTTAGGATCTGATCAACGACTGCCCGTCGCTTCATCACGGCGGATGCTGAGCTTCCCTCCGAACTGCATGGTTTTTCGGAGGGGGTCCCTTAGCAACATGACCAAATATGGTTATGTTGCTGAATTCGCGTTTTAGTGCAGGCGAGGAAGTTCAAAGTCGAATTTCCTCGCTTGTACTTTTAGCAATTCGGCGACACCTTTCCGGTTTCGTGTTCGCGCTCGGTCTCGGGCGCGCGTGGCTCGCTGCGTCAGCGGCTCGCGCGATTATCGCTTCGCTCGCGATGCATTCCTGCATCAATATAATTATATGTATATATATATATATATATATTCATTAAGTCTGTAGCCTTTTCTGGGGCTATAACAATATAATATGTTATCGATATGTTGACGGATTTTCCGATGGATTTCTTGCAACTGCTCAGGACATGCTTGCCAATTTCCGCCTGGTAAACAGCAATTCTCGCAAGTCTTTCCCCTTAGTCTATTGTTTTCATTAGTCCATATATAAGTTTGTAGTTTGGAGATCACGGTTGAAGAATTTTTTATGCCAAGTTCGCGATTTCGTTGAAACTGCACCACCGCATTCAATAGTTTTTCGGTCACCATTTTTCACAGCACTTAGTCCTAGCAAATGTCTACAAAAAGTGTATTGTTGCGCACAAAAATGGCACACACTACATGCTATTATTTGGCACAGTGAATGTCCACAGTTTTTGCACGAGTTCCAACTGTGATGAATATATTGTCCAGTTTCAAGTTTATACACAATTTTACCTTGTGTATGTGAATCTTGAACTTCAATAAAACATCCAGAACAAAATTTCTCACTATTTGCTTTGTCGTCGTCGTACTTTTTCACTTCATAATAAAATATGATATTACACATTTCCTGTCGTTCGGTTATATTTCGTAAGTCTTCACGCACTAACGGCACTACTTGCTCATTTAAATAGTCTTCCGGGTCACTCTCATAATCGGAGTCAATAACTATTTCCACTTCTTCATCGTTCATATCTTTATCGCTGTCGTCGATGATAATCACATCTTCATTGTCTTTATTGTCTTCGATGACAATCACAACTTCTGCTTCTATATTCATTTTTGCACTAAACAGAACGACACTCGACGACTGTTGAATACGTTTTAACGAGGAGACAGATTCTCAAATTCGAGCAGCCGAATGTTGGCGCTAATGCGTTGCATTCTTTCCTTAAAAATTATGGAAGATGTTTCGCTCCAGTTTTATGGGAGATTTTCCGCGAGGGTGCAAAACTGCCGAATGCCGGCGATTAAAATCTCTTTTTCCATAATATCCTAATGGTCATAAAATGATCATAAAAATTAACGAAAAAAAAAATAGTTTTGTGGTTTTTTAAATGCCCCGGCTATAAATCAACCACAAAGATAAACACCTTGCAGTTGCAGTTCTTTCCTTAAAAATTATAGAAGATGTTTCGCTCCAGTTTTATGGGAAATTTTCCGCGAGGATGCAAAGCTGCCGAACGTCGACGCTTAAAATCCTAATGATATAATGACCATAATATGATCATAAAATTAGAAAAAAAAACAGTTTTATGACTTCTAAAATGCCCCCGGCTATAAAATCAACCACAAAGATAAACATCTACTTTCGAACGTATGTAAGACCCTTCACCCCCCCCCTCCCTTTCCGTAACACCAGACCCTTCGCGCCTCCCAGATACCCCCGCACCCCCCTCGGAGCCCCATGGCTTAGAATCCCCACTATAACACTACTAAAAAGGAAATAAATATATATTAACTACGCAAGACCAATTGACAAAATTTTGCACAGCATATCCATTACCAGATACAAACAGCGCGACTATAGTCGATATAATCGTTAATAAGTATATTTACACTTTTGGTTCGCCTAAAGAATTGCTGTGCGATCAAGGTAGTAACATCTCAGGAGAACTAATGAAAGAAATTGCAAGAATCTTTAAAATAAAACAGATAAAAACGAGTGTCTATCACCCTCAATCTAACGGGTCGTTAGAACGCTCTCATCATGTACTGGTAGAATATTTGAGATCATATATTAATAAAAATCAAAATAATTTGGATTTATTTCCAGACGTAGCAATGTTCTCTTACAATACAGCATATCACGAAGGGACTAAAATATCTCCGTCCGAGTTAATATTTGGACGAAAATCACGATTATCTTTTATATTTACAGAACCGCGACAAGGAATTACTCATAAGGAATTTCTTGTAGATTTAATCAACAAATTAACTTACTTAAGGAAAAACACAAAAGAAAATTTATGTAAAGCAAAAGAATATTATGATAAAAAATTAAAACCGTTAATATTAGATCCGGGAGAATACGTTTATGTACTTTACGAAACAATCAGAACTGGTAATAAAAAATCGACAAATCAATATAATGGACCATTTCAAGTTATACGCAAAATAAATGACGTTAATTATGAAATTAAGAGAGGCAACAGAAATCAAATACATGTTAATAAACTGAAACGCGCATATTTCCCATTACAGAATGATGATGCCAATTAGTTCGAACTCTTTCGAGGTCTTTACTAATCAACCATTAACACATTAGCCGGAGTCTACTTTGAAAATGTCAGTAATCTTCTTATTTTTAGAGACTATTGGAAATTTATTAGTTATGTCAATTTTACATCGTTAGAAGAAAAGGAAAATATACTTAAATTTTAAGTACATAAGATCGAAATTTTATGCTACAATCTCTACGGAAACAATATATCATGTTCAGGTTTACAAGAATTGCAACGCATTGAACGAAAATTAACAGCACTAAAAGCAGACAGAGAAATTATTAATAATATGGTAGGACGATTCGACGATGAACCTCAACTTAATAACCGCGGTGCGAAAGACAAGCGAGGCGTTTTTAATTTTATAGGATAAATTTCGAAGATCTTATTCGGCACATTAGATTCATATGATGCTGATTGTTATAACGAACAGATAGATTTTGTTTATAATAATTCAAAATAATTAACAAATCTATATAAAAGACAAATCAGTATTATGCAATCAACTATTAATAACTTTAGTAATGGCTTTATAGCAAATAATCAAAAATTTAAAGAAATCGATTTTAATTTAAACACATTAAAAGCACACATGTTACAAAACTCTAATAAACTAACTGAAACGCAAATGAACACAAAAATAAATTCATATTTACTAGAATGTGCCGAAATGATGCTCGAATATGAATTGGAACTAGAAATACTTACCGACACTATATTATTAGCACGCCGAGGATTACTCCATCCTAAAATACTATCTCTTAAAGAATTGTTTAATAATTCTCTCGCGCGCCGCTGCTCCCGATAGAGCGCGCTGATGTGGTTGGAGGTCAAGAAGTTAAAAATTGTAATATTTTAATGGTGCGTTTTTGACAGTAAAAATGAAAAAATACGGTCACCTAAAAGTAAAAGAATTGCGAGAAAAGCTCAAGAGGAGGAAGGCAAAAACTACAGGTGTCAAAAAAGACTTAACCGACCGGTAAGTTTTTTAAAATTGATAAGCATTCTTATGAAGTCATATTTTTCTCACTGTCAGATATTGTATTACTATATTTTTATTGTCTGTTTCAGGCTGATTTATTTAGACAAGAACAATAATAGAAATATGGAAAATGAAAAAAATGAAAATTGCTCCAATAATAAAGGTATTTCTTGGCCCTTAAACGTAATATTCAAGTGTCTGTAACAGTTCGCTTCTTCTCAATATAAACATTGTCAATATCCAAGAGTATTTTGACAATGTTTATTCATTTGAAGAAGAATGCTCTACCTGCCAGATAGTCCACAGAATAGGCTATGGGATGATGGATAAAAATTTTTTGGCAGCACTGCAAGAATGTCAAGATGGAGATATATATTTTTATCATGGACAAGTTAATTCAAAATATACAAAGAGACTGACGTATTTCACTAAATTAGTTATACATAAAAATGGAAATATTATGGAGAGTTCATGTGAGTGTGTGGCAGGCAAGGGTTTACGTGCTGTATACAAACATATATCTGTTATTTGCTATGCTTTATTACGATTCTCTGAGAGAAGAGTTTGGCAAATAAAAAAAACCTGCACAGAACAGAAACAGACATGGCATATGCCAAAGAAAGTTAAAATTGATGTTTCCCCTCACAAAGTCCAAAATCTTTCATTCCATATTCCTGAATACAATGTTATTAAAAAGAAACAGAGCAATTTATGTTATGATCCGAAGCCTTTGTCATTTCGTAATTTGCCTGGATTCAATGATTTTGTAAGAAACATGACCGTTAATTTCTGTCTCACTTCAAAAAAGCAACTTGGGTACTATGGTATTTTAGATTATGCATCAATAAAAGGGGTTATCCACGATCATGATTACTTATTGCATCCATTGGATCATCAAATGATTATGAACCTCATTCAGGTAAGTGTCATACTTTTACTTACTTCTGTAGTATACACTTTTATACATATATTGCAGAAAACACTATGAAACTTACTAACAATTACTATATTTCTTTCACACCACTGTTTGCAGGTTTATCATGCAGATAGGTTTGGAATTGAAAGACGGACTGTAAAACAGAGCAATTGTAGTGAGTGGTATCAAATTCGAAGCTGTATTGTCACTGCATCCAATGTGGGAATTATAATCCACATGACGGAACGTAAAAACAAGGAAGCATGCTGAACAATTGTTAAATCCCAGATCCATCCGTTCTGCTGCTTTATCATGGGGTAGAAAGTACGAACTTGTTGCATTACAAGTGTTGTATTTTACTAGGTGTTATGCTGAAAATTAGTGTTGGAAGAAGGAATGATTACGCTGAGAAAATTTTATAAAATAAGTAAGGAAAAGGAATATTTATTAGAATTAAATAGAAAATGAAATGAATCTCTGAAAATCTTAATTAATAAGAAAAATTAACGTATAATGTAACAAAAATGTCAAATTATTTGTTTTCTTTTGGTCTCATATAATGCAACGTTTTTAATGCACACGCGGTTTTTTGATTACTTCAATTAACTATATTAAAAAAGTTGAATAAACCAAACAATCGTTAAAATATTGTATTTATTAATCTCAGTCTTAATCTAATATGAAGAAAAATTGATTATGTTATATAGTGCAATAAAATTATAATCTAATAAAAATTATAGAAAATTAAATGTTTCATATGTATGTCAAGCTCGAACACAAAAAATAATATTTTACATTACTAAAAGAATAACTAAAAATAAGCTTATAATACTTAGTTGAAAGGTGGAAGGATAAATTGCAATATTAGACTAAGGAAGTTGTAAGGTGGTTAGGCTCTCTCGTACATTTCTCTTTTTATGAGATTCGTCGCTCGAAATGTAATGTTTGGAAAACAAGTCGATCTGGGACTAGTTTCCTTGTTGTATCATCAAAAAATGAGACTTGTATCCATCACCTCGTCCCAATGTAGGGAGTCGTCGGCAAAAGCGAAAAAGTCGAGAAAACTCACACCTTGCGGCAGGAGGGAGAAGGCTCGCTTGTAAACTTTATCGTCCCCAATTTGGACATTTCGCACCTTTAAAAGGCAAGTACGTTGTCCCCAGTTGGACTTTCTGACACCAATCAAGGCTAGAAAATGTCGCGTGGTAAAAAGAAACGGATAGCACACAAAAACAAAAAACGCTCGTAAAACGGAACCAAGAAATATACAATCAACAACGCGTCGCGTAGGCAACCAGCCCCAAGCGAGAAAACCTCAGCGAAAGACCCGCGGGGCCCGCTCAAGCGCCTCCACTTTTAAATCGAGCGCTCTCTATCTCGGTCCTACGTCGGTAACACATATTTCCCTAACAACAGGAATATGAAAAAATAAGTGGCAATATTGTAAAAAAGTGTGGACTTTTCATTTCTGAAAGCCATCCTTTCATTAGTGGTTCACCAGATGGATTAGTTGCTGTAGCAACTGTTTTAGAGATAAAATGTCCATATTCTATTCAAAATGATAAAATATCAGCTAAATATCTAGATTATCTTGTTGAACGAGATGGAAAACTATTTTTACGAGAAGGCAATAATTATTATTATCAAGTTCAAACAAAAATGTTTGTTACAGGAAGACAATTTTGCGATTTTACTGTGTGGACGACATGTGATATGGCACGCTTAAGCGTAAGTAGAGATGACTGTCATTCAAAATGTGATAATTCCAAAAGTAAAAGATTTTTTTGAAAATTATATGATTCAAGCTCTAGTCAAAAAACATTATCCATCTTCATAATTAAGGTGAATTTGTGATTTTATGGTTTGGTCATGGCATGTTATATGATACTTTTAAAGCCTTATATTTTTAAAATATATTTAATTTATATTACAAATAATTAACGATTAGCAACATGTTATTTTTAAATATTTTTTTGTTACCATTTTTAATGTATGTTTTTTATTTAGTGACGAAATCGACGCAAGTATTATTCTGTCTTTTTTCAACATTCACGAACAAAGATGGAATCACACTTGTGTTGACTTATGTCATTAAATAGAAAACGTCCATTAAAAATTTTAACAAAAAAAAATATAAAAATAATACATATTGCTAATCGTTATGTATTTGTAAAGTAATTTAAAATAATACATATTTTAATAAGCTATTCTTTTGCACTTTATTCTAAGCATGTTCTTTCGTTTATTTCAAATCAAAGTTAAACGCATGTGTTGCATATATTGCATAGGAATAAAATGTTATGTTTGTTTCTTATTTAAATTTTATGCTCGTAAAATAAAATAAAATTAATTAATATTAAATATTTTTAAATTTAATTAATTAATAAAATAAATTTCTTTAAAATTAGATTTATAAGAAGAATACAGTATTAACAGCAATTGACAACATGTGACAATGACATAATAAGTATTTTTATTTATTAGCTCTTTTGTGAAGTTACTTTGTACTTTTTGTCGCTTTAATTTCAAGTATTTTGTTTATTTTAAACCACAATTAAATGTATGTTTAAGCAGAAGAAAAGATTTTATTTTTGTTTTCTATTTTTTTTTCCATTATATGTATACAAATATGTATTAATAAATATAGTATTATTAAGTATAAAAATATAGTATTATTTAGTATAAAAATAAAATGTATAATATAAAATCAATATGACATTTTATGATTCAATAATTTTATATTTCTTTACTCATACATAATCTATTTTCATAATAAAACTTTCAGAAATATCCTTCACTTTTGATAATTTTCTGTCCTTCGTATCTACAGATTTTATTATATATAGGCAAAAAGATACAATAACATTGCTATTACCTACTTCTTTACAAATATAACGAATTTTTATAATATGACAAATAACTTCTCTTTAAAAACAATTCATATATAAATTATATTTGAATTTATTTGATAAAATATCATATTATATTACAACGAAAGTTTATCAGCATGAAATATACAAATACAATGCGGCTGCCTAGACGAACAAGTTTGTGAGACAAAGGTCCACAAAGAATGCGATAAATTTTTGCTAGACCTATGAGACGCTCTACATGAACGCTTTGATGACACTTTCTTAGATCGATCTAACTGTGATGGTTCCTAATCTAATTGTCCCTTCTTTTGTAGAACAAACTCAGGAATGTTTACAAAGACATTTTTAGAGAGCAGCAGGTCTTCAATATTAAAGCCACGATCAGCCAAAATTACATCACTCGATTTTAATTGATCTAAAAAGCCACTCTTCTCAACTATCTGTCTGTCACTAATTGTTCCCCCATATGCATCAGACACAAATGTAACTGTACCGTTGGAGATATACTAATTAATATTTTGAAGGTGTTACAGCTCTTGTAATTTGAGTACGTTTGTTGTTGTGAAAGTGGATTTTTTGGTTTTTCAATTGGAATTTCAGTGCAGTCTATAATAACAATGGAAGTACAATCTTTTTGCTTGAATTTCATTATATCTTTTAACCTGCTATAAGGAGCTCAAAATTAAGTTCTTTGAATTGACAGAACAACAAGTTTATCCATGTTATAAAAATGCGGCTTACGAGAGACATACTAGTAGTGATATAAGAGGGATTCTAACTCTGGAGCTCGAGGGGGGTGCGGGGGCGGGGGGCGAACTGCGGACACGGGGAGGGATGACGTCACGCAAGTCCGCGGTACAGTTGGTAGGCGAGGAGTACGCGGAGAGGGGCAGAGGTCCGCGTCGCAGCCGGTAGACGAGGGGACAGCGGAGAGGAAAGAGAGGTCCGCGGCGCAGCCGGTAGACGAGGGGACAGCGGAAAAGAGAGAGAGGTCCGCGGCGCAGCCGGTAAACGAGGGGACAGCGGAGAGGAGAGGGAGGTCCGCGACACAGCCGGTAGACAAGGGGTCAACGGAGGAGAGTGAGGTCCGCGACACGGTCGGTAGATGAAGGGACAGCAGAGAGGGAAGAGAGAGGTCCGCGGCGCGGCCGGTAGACGAGGAGTTTGCGGAGAGGGAAGATGGATCCGCGAGTAGGGAGATGGATAGAGAGAGACGGCGCAATAGGCGTTCGCAACGCGGTAGACGGAGACGGCGCGATAGGCGTTCGCAACGCGGTAGAAAGAGACGGCGCGATAGGCGTTCGCAACGCGGTAGAAAGAGACGACGCGATAGACGCGTGGTATAGGATAGGATAAGGAAAGCGCTATGTGCATTGTACATAGCGTAGGACAATGAGAGCATGATGTGGTGGGAAAAGGAGAGCACAATACGGCATAGCAGTAGGAAGATAGTGTGAGAGAGAAAGAAGGAGGGTGTGGGGAAATGATAGCGGAAGTGCGATAAGACGGAGGCTAAGACGTACGTGAGAACGCAGAGAATTTTTGTATGTTAAGCTTTTTTTTATAATATTAAATATTATCTAATTATGTATTATTATATATTAAATATTATCTAATTAAATCTAATTATGTATTATTATATATTAAATATTATCTAATTAAATCTAATATGAGGGAAGAAGGATGGAGATAGATAAAGAAGGCGCAAAACACAATACACGTATTTTATCATTAACAAAATTTTTATTCATAAAAGTGTGTGTGTGTGTATACATATAATGTGCGTGTGTGTGTATACATATAATGCGTGCGTGCGTGCGTGTTTTAAAAATATGAAAGATAATATAAAATATAAAAAGTAAAAAATATAAAAAATCTAAAATCTAATATATATAAAATTGAAAAATATAAAGTATAAAATATATAAAGATATAAAAAAAGATATAAAATATAAAATATTAAATATAAAATATAAAAAAGAAAATATAAAACTTAAAAACTAAAAATCTGTAGGCGTGAGGCGGAGGGGGACCTCGTTACGGCTATGTCTGTAACATAAAAGAAAATAAACATTTTTATTAGTATTTTTTAAAATATCTTTAAAATTTGAGCATATTTACAGTACGAGGGGCTCCTCTCCGAACAGCCTGCGGAGGCAGAAAATGTCCGCATATATCTCCGGGTGCTCAACGTCTAGCTTTCGCGCATGGGGGCCGTCGCACCACAAATTTTCCCATTCCGCGCACTCCTTGCGGTAGGTCCGCACCCAGCGCACCTCCTCCATGTGCGCTATGCTTATATACCCAGGCACAGGATAAGCACCTATTTGGAAAATCTATAAAAAAACATATAAATATATTATAAATAAAAAAGCGTATAAAATAATAATAAAAACTACTTACATTTCCAAACAGGACGCGCTCTTCGAAGTGCGCGGCGATGGTACCGGCGATGGTCGATCTACTCCGGAAGCCGTAGACGGCAATAACCCGACTCAAACATCGCCTCCATAAAAACTACTACTTGTGACATTTTTTTTGTTTTTTAATGAATACACTTACTGCACCACAGTCAGATACTTTATGTCAGCTCCAGCGGAGGCTAGGTAACGTCTCGGTAAAAATGTGTAAGGGATGAGCATGACATAAGAGTTAGTACGAATGCTTACTCTTCACAGCTGTTAAAAAAAATTAAAAGCTGACGCGGACTGTCGCTCCACACGGCATTCATACAGATAATTATAATTGAATAGCATAAAAAATATAAAATAAGAAATATAAAATATAAAATATAAAAATTAAAATAAGAGACGGGAGGGAGAGCGCACCGCAGCGGCGTCTGAAAAAAAACATCATTATTAATATCTTTAAAATTTTATAAAAATGATAAATACACACAAATCATGCAGAACTTCTTCGTTTACCACATGCGTGTATTAATGGTGTGAGAGGCAAGTCGCTTTCTTCTCTCTTCTAAAATGTCTATCCTTCTTTCTCTTTTCATCTGTAGCAGCTTCTCTCTTTGGAGTTGCTTCATTTCCGCAATAACAGGATCCTCAAATTGTAAAAGTTCTACTTCGGTATCCTCATTGATCACATCACATAAAAAGTCTATATCATCACGAACCTCGAAAAACAGTTTTAGCGATCTCGTATGAGTCTTTGGCAAACCAATTTCACGATTTCGGAAAAACTGCGCCACAGAAGTCACAGAGTCACCGAAGGCGTCGGAGCGTTCTCTCCACAGCATCTTATCGCGACACTTACACAATAATAGTTTTATTTTTCATACATTAGTCTTCTTTCGTACAAAACGGACAAAAATTATACGGTATTAATTGATACAGCGGTCTCAGGCATCTACCGCATTCATGTAAATCATAGATTTGCTGATAAACTTCACTTTGATGTGTGCGCACCACATCACTCCTAATCTGTGACCTCTCCGGTAATCGCATGAAACACGATATACAGTGTTTAACAGAAATCCCAGGTTTATAATAAAAAGATATAATGCACAGTCGTTTCATTTCATTATATGTACGTACTTGTACATCATCTAACGTATGAATAATAGGTTCTAGAACATCACTGAAATCACTAGAATTACCGTCAAGAACACTAACGTGTAAGGATTCTACATCCGAATCAGAATGCTCGGACGAAAAGTCCATCGAATCGGACAACTCGGCAAATTCGAACGAATCGGATGAAATGTTCATCAAGTCATCCATAAGCACAAAGTTTTTTTTTATCAGATATAACAAAAAAAAATGTCACAAGGATGATCGCAAACTCGCGTTTTCTTTATCAGATGCAATAAGATTGTCACAAGAATGGTCGCAAACTATTTTATGGTACACGCTCCTCCCAAATATATATATTTTAATCTCACATCTCTCATCTCCCTCTAACTCGAGTATCACGTCTCATCTCCCTCTAACTCGAGTATCACGTCTCATCTACATCAGCCTTTTTCAATATCTTCAGCAGAATGAATGTAGATCCAACTATATACATCATACGTTTTATAAAAAATAGGCGAAGAAAGAAATAATAAAAATCAATAATAAAAACGGTAATTTATTTATTGCAAACATCATAGAGTAAATCATTTACATCACATGTTAACAATTCACAATCTACGAGTGACTTGCCGTCAAACACATCACTCTCACGTATCACTTTTACCGCATCGCAAATGTCAGTGATATTGTTGCGTTGCAAAACGTTAACAAATTGTTTAAACTTTTCATTAACAATATATGTATTCTGACACAGCCAGAAATGCATATGATCGATACAGTCTTCAAAATCGAATAAATGCACCAATGTTTGCGGATGCATATACAAAGGATTATTAGACAATGTTAATTTAACAATCTTGAAATGTTTGCGGATGCATATACAAAGAATTATTAGACAATGTTAATTTAACAATCTTGGAATGTAAATCAGTTAATGTAATCATTTGGATAGATAGATCGCAGATCCATAATAGCTCACTTTCAGTCGATTGTACATGTCGTTCAATATCAGCATGTTTCTGCATCAATGAGTGCCAGGTAACGATAGGCAATACTATTTGATTGCCTCGGTTATCACCAACAAGTAATTCCACATATGACAGCTCCGACGCTTATTCCAATCTCCAAGTATTTGTATGATGTCGGGGTTAGAGTATATCTTCTTCCCAAGATACGACCCGCGCGACGAGACTCGGATGAAATGCTGCAAAATTTTAGAAAAATGTTATTAAAAAATAATATATATATATATATATATATATATATATATATATTATTTTTTAATAACATTTTTCTAAAATTTTGCAGCATTTCATCCGAGTCTCTATATATATATATATATATATATATATATATATATATATATATACAGGGTGTCCCCGAATTGGCGGATCAATTCTCGTGGGTAGATAGAGCGTGTTAAACTGAAGCAAAAAATCTTATATCATTTTGCTAAATTCGCAATAATTAATGAGATATAAATTAATAAAGATCGGCCAATCCGTGCCAGTATAAGCGCGCGGCGCGAAGAAACCTCCCAGTTGTTACTTGATACTAGGCAAGACATAAACGCAGAGCGATGTACGTGTCTCTTTTAGTACGCTCTTTGTACATCCTTTGTATGTCCTTTGTATGCCTGCTGTCTCGTCGCGCACCTAGTATCAAGTAACAAGTAGGAGGCTTCTTCGCGCCGCGCGCTTATCTTAGCACGTATTGGCCGATCTTTATTAATTTATATCTCATTAATTATTGCAAATTTAGCAAAATGATATAAGATTTTTCTCTTTAGTTTAACACGCTCTATCTACCCACAAGAGTTGATCCGCCAATTTGGGGACACCCTGTATATATAAATACTAAAAATATTATTTAAAAAATAAAACTGTTTAACTTACTGTTTCTTTGGCAAAGTGTCCATAATCGGGACGTAATAATTCATGTTGCTTCCTTTAGCGGAGACCACAAACGATTGACACGATACTAAATTATTTTAAGTATATTAAAACACAATTTAGCACTACACACTGCAATGTGGAGGGAATTATTGTTCACAATTTAGCACTACAAATTGCAATGTGAAGGGGGTGATTGTTGATACAGCAAGCTTTTTTCTCCAAGCGCCTATATAAGCTGCTAATTAATAATTACATCTCCAAAGACTTTAGCTGAATGTGCTTAAAATTTTCCATGCGCCGAGGTACGACAACATTTTCTGATAAAGTCACACCTGAATATTCTAAATGAACGTGACAAATTATCAAAAAGTAACTCGCAGCTGCAAGTAATTTGAAACTACAAATTATCCATGCACTAACGAATCTTACTAAAATGTTTAAAGTGTGCGTGACAAATCGCGAAATGCAACTATATGTAATTTGAAGCCGCGGATCTTCCGAGCGCCAATGTGCAGCTGCTAATATTTGAAATACAGCAAAAAAAATTTTTCGACATAACGTCATCGTTAGATGACAAATCGCGAAATGCGTGATAGAAACGTTTATGAATCGCGATATAAAATCGCTGCAAAGAGGTGCACCTCCATTATTTTCGAGTCATGCATCTTGTTCGGTCTGAAAACCATGGCGGAGCAAATTGTGTGGGAGCAATCCATCCGGGCAAATTCAGTGGAGGAGTACATTGCGTGGGAGGTACAATGTAACGAATGTATCGAGTCGTTGGAAGAACAAAGTCGAATTAAACGACCACGATTATCGATCGGAAATCGACAATCGCTGATTGCTCGAATCGCGCAACTCGAAGGACTGAAAAATGTGTTGCGCAAACGTTTCGTACACGCGGGTGCAGGATGCAGTTCGCGAGAAAATGGATTGATTTGGCGAGAGATCGATACGGCGTTCGAAGGTCGTATCTTGATTTATGCGGTTATAAATTATAATTATATCGAACTTCATCAATTTTTGGAAAACACGAGTGACATTGTGCTCGAGCACGTGCGAGCCGTTATGCAAAAACACAGCAGTGTGAAAGTGAATACAGTGTTTAATGGTTAGTTTGTGACGGGCGATAAGCGCGCCAATAAATCAATCAATACGAGAAAATTTGAACTCTTTCGTACATCCGATTTACGCGAGTAGTATGAGCGGCGAGTCGTCGAGCCCACCCTTGCATCGCTCGAAGAATTTCAGGAACGCGATAGCGGATGGACATTATCGCGTATACTAAATTTGACTGTAAATATAAATAAATATAATCCTATGCGCGCCGGATGTTGCGTGCAATTACTGCGAAAGATAATAATGAAACGAGCAGTGATTAACGTGCAATCTCAAGACAATGCATGTTTTGCGTGGGCGGTGGTGGCTCCTCTGTATCCAGTTGAAAGAAACCGACAATCGTCGTACCCACATTATACAACAGTACTGAATCTCCAAGATATTGAGTTTCCAGTCACTCTTAATCAAATTAAAAAATTTGAAATTTAAAATGACATTTCAATTAATGTGTATACCATCGAGAATGAAAACATTATCCCATTACGCCTTACGGAGCAAAAGAGAAACAAGCACGTCAACTTGCTCTACGTGCAAGATGCGCGAGATATCGAACATTTCGCGTGAATCAAGAATTTATCCAGGCTCGTGAGTTCGCAACTCAGCAAACACAAGACTAAAAAATATATCTGCGATCGGTATGTATATTTAATAAAACTGTCTAAAAATATTTAAAACAAGGATATAAAAATTTTAACTTTTATTTTACAGATGCATGCACTATTTTCAGTCGGACGAGAAACTACTGTCGCATACAGTAGACTATGGAAAGATGAACGACTGCGCTATCCGGTTACCGAGCGATAAGGACAGGTGGCTCGCATTCGCCAACTACAACAGAAAGGAGCGACTACCTTTCGTCATGTATGCCGACCTGGAGTGCGTTTTGGTGAAAAAAGAAGAAAATTTTTATCAACATCACCAAGTATTTAGTATCGCTTATTATGTACATTGTTCGTACGATAATTCGTTATCCGCGTATCATTTTCGTCGCGAAGCCAATTGCGTTGCGTGGTTCGCCGACGAACTTAAAAATTTGGCGCAACGTGTAGAAAATATTTTAACAACCAATGTCCCCATGGTAAAACTAACGCAAAATGAATGGAAAGAATTTCGAAGCGCGACTCAGTGTCATATATGTGAAAAACCATTCGTGGAAGATGATGATACGCGCGTATGCGATAATTGTCATTTGACCGGATGATACAGAGGTCCCGCGCATTCAAATTGCAATCTAAATTACAAAGAATCTTTTTGCATTCCAATAGTATTTCACAATTTATCCGGTTATGATTCTCACTTTATAATCGAGGAAACAGCGTTCGAAGGGGAATCGATTTACTTCCGATAACAAAAGAAAAATATATTTCATTTACAAAACATGTTAAGGATACGAAAGACAAACCGAGAAATCACATTAAATTACGTTTCATAGATTCATATAAATTTTTCACAACAAGTCTCGACAAATTGGCATCATTTCTGAGCAAGGATAAACTCAAAATTTTACAAATGGAATTTAAAAATTTTCCGCCGAGGATTTCAATTTCCTGACAAGAAAAGGTGTCTTCCCGTACGAGTACATTGACTGCGTAGATAAATTGCAAGATATGTGTTTACCATCGCGAGAATCATTTTACAGCTTCTTGACAGGTAACACAGTATCCGAGACCGATTACGCGCACGCTGAGATTGTGTGGAAACGATTCTCAATTCGAACACTAGGCGAATATAGCGATTTATACCTCAAAACTGATGTCTTGTTACTAATAGACATTTTTGAAAATTTCTGCGAGAGTTGTATCAAGAGTTATGGGCTCGACCCCGCGTATTACTATACTCTTCCCGGCTACACGTGGGACGCCATGTTAAAGCATACGAAAATTATATTTGAATTACTCACAGACATTGACATGGTTATGTTTATCGAACGAGGTATACGCGGTGGTCTGAGTCAATGTTCCAACAGGTACGCGCGTGCTAATAACAAGTACATGCAGTCGTATGACTCATCGAAACCATCAACGTACTTGATGTATTTCGATGTTAATAATTTATACGGATGGGCACTGTGTCAACCATTACCCTATGCCGATTTTCAGTGGGTCGATAATGTTTCGAATTTTGATGTATTATCGATCGCGCTCGATTCGTCTACAGGCTACATCCTCGAAGTCGTCCTCGAGTATCCGCAGCATCTTCACGATTCGCATACTGACCTACCGTTTTGTCCGACACGCGACAAACCACCTGGCAAGCGCGAAGACAAGCTTCTCGCAACCTTATACGATAAGAAGCGTTACGTGATCCATTATCGCAACCTGCAGCAATGTTCCCGTCACGGTCTTCGTATTGCAAAAATTCATCGTATATTACAATTCACTCAATCTCCGTGGCTCCGTACTTATATAGAACTCAACACAAAATTTAGAAGACTGGCGAAAAATAAATTTGAAAAAAATTTGTACAAACTAATGAATAATGCAGTGTTTGACAAAACGATGGAAAATGTGCGCAATCGCGTAGATGTTAAACTTTTAACAAAATGGGATGGAAGGTACGGCGCAAAGGCATTAATTACAAAACCAAATTTTCATAGCAGGAGCGTTTTTTCGGAAAATCTAATCGCTGTGGAATTACGTAAACTCGAGGTGAAATTCTACAAACCAATTTACGTGTATTCTCGATATATCCAAGACATGTTTGTACGAATTTCACCACGATTATATGGTACCAATGTATCGGGAAAGATGCAAAGTCATATACACTGACACGGATGGTCTTATATATCACATTGAGTGCGACGATGTGTACGAGAATATGAACGCGATAACAGCAGATTTGATACGAACGACTATGCGATAGACAATGCGTACAGTATACCGCTCGTGAATAAAAAGGTACCGGGTCTAATGAAGGATGAAAACAACGGTACCATAATAACCGAATTTGTCGAGCTTAGAGCAAAAATGTATGCGTTGCGCGTGGATGGTAAGAAGGATACGAAAAAGGTAAAAGGCGTCAAGAGTAACGTTGTCGCGAGAACGATAACGTTTGACGATTACACGCGGTGTTTGAACGAAGAGATTGAAATGACGCGTAGTCAATCGTGTATAAAATCAAAATTGCACGAGGTATACACCATTCGCGAAACAAAAATTGCTCTAAGTCCGTATGACGACAAGCGGTATATTGTACCTACAACTACGTTTCCGTGGGGACATTATAAAATACCATTGTAAATAATTGTATTTATTTATTGTAAATTTAAATTATATATATATATATTCATTCATGTAAATTTATGTATATTTTTATTATGTTATATGTTTATAATAAATTATTTTTATGTATCCAAGAGTTGTGCGATTTATCAAGTCCCAACCATTTCACAAAAACTTCATCGCCTTTTTTGCGTATCACTTTTTCCACGAGATACATGTCGGGGTTAGCAACGTTATGCAACTCGTATTCGTAGAATCCTCCGGCTACTAGATTTCCGCACGAATCTGCGAGTAGATATGTCGCGGGATTAGTATTCTGTATTTTGACAATTTTAAACACTTCGGCCGACCAATTTGGTGTGTAACCTTTATCATAAATGGTCTTGAATTTACTCACACGTATCGAATCACCCACTTTGAATCTCGCTGGAGCAGCAATTTTTACATTGCTGTATACTGTATTTAAAAGTCTATCGGCGATTGTAGGAGTGACATCGATAGGTCTCATATTGATAGTGCAATGTTTTCGCGCGTTATATTCTGCAACGAGTTGGGATAAAGCGTCGTTCCACTTGTAATTACCATTTAGCGTAAACAATTTCCACATATTTTTCTTTAAAGTGTGGTTGAATTGTTCCACAATCGACGCTTTCATGATGGAATACGTTAAATAATGATTAATGTTATGTTTCTTCATGAGTTTTTGCACATATGCATTGTAAAATTCCTTTCCTCTGTCTGAAAATTTTTCGGACATCTTCCACCATCTTGAATTAGTTTCGCAATCGTTTCAGACATTTCGTTTCCGCTCTTACTTTTGAGCGGTATGGCCCACGCATACTTGCTCAGCACATCGATAACAGTGAGTATGTAATTGAAATCTTTGTTGACTCGTGCATAAGGACGCATCTCAACCACGTCTGCCTGCCACAGATTATCGTATCCGTGTACTATGACGCATCTACGCGGAAAATTTCTTCTCGCCGGAGCGTGCAATTCTTCCACGAGCTATCGCTTTTCAGAGTTGTTTTTCTTTTCTTGCATGTTTGATCGTGGCATATTTCATAATAATGTAAAAGTTCATGTATAATTCTTTATGTATCTTTTCCTGAGTCGGATGTAGTTTGCACACGTGTCTGAAGCATTTTCTGCATTTCATGCATCATTATCTGAAGCGTTTGCACGTGCGTTTCGAACGCAATAATTGTTTTCTCAATTTCTTTCTGTCTATTCCTCAAAAGTTCAACACTCGTTTCAACGTACCGTTTGTTAGCAGCGTCGTTATCATCTTCCAGTTGCACAACACGTCGTATCTTGCGCAACCTTGCGTCAAGGCCGACGCTAGTCAGACACAGAGCGTTATCTCGCACATACGTTCTTAGTAATCCGTTCCATTCATAGTATGCATTATTCGACGTACCGAGCGATACTCCAAATTTATTAATTGACATTTCAATACCAAATGTTTTGACAGAATAACTAGTATCGTCAACATGTTGTTTAATTTATAATAAGACCCGCCTCGCGAAGCTCTTCGATAATTGACATGATTTCATTGCCATGCGCATTGTTACCTGCTCGACGCGAAGCTTCCAGCAGCCGCAAACGATCTACCAATTCGTTGGGATCGTTCCAATGCACGTATTCAATTTTATTCTTACTCAGTGTCATAGTGCTTGGTAGGTTTATACCTTTTCCAATTTTTCTTTTGATAGTAAATAATGAAGCGATTATTTATATTTATATCCTTTGTTACCTAATACTGGATTACGCACATTGCTATCATGTCTATGCGCGTTTGTCGCCAGTAATATACTTATATATTTATGCATATTGTTCTCTGTATATACAGCATCGTCGGGAATTCTCTTGAAAATTAATTCGTAGAGACCCGGCGTCCCTGCATATTTTACTCCATCGATGATTATATTATCATCCACTTCGAAATGTTTATCGCCGAGCATTATTCCTTCGTCGGAAAATTTAACACCGTATACGTAATCCATCTCGTTATTTACATCTTGGCTCAAAATTGCTTTGATATATCTTTGTCCGAGCAGACCAAGATGTTCTCGTAACATATTCTGACCCGGATGTTTGTAATTGACGTTGAACCGACGTCACAACCGCTTCGGGTGTGGTCTCAAAAATTTCTTCAATGGAAGCAGACGAGATTATTTGAGGTTGTTGTACAGCTTTTATTGGAGTCGGTTGTTTCATTCGCTTTGATTGATTTGGAGTAGAAGTTATTAATCGTTTGATCGTTTTCGTCCCCCATTTGATTTTTTTTCATAAGTCAGTGAAATGTTTGATCGTTTCTGCTTTATGCTCTCTTGTTCTTCTCTGGGTATACCAAACGACTCCACTTTCGATACATCAGATTCTACATCAATGGTATTCTCAACAATTTGTTTTAGAGGTTCAGTGATTGGCTTAAAATGTCTCTCCAAAGCGACGTCTTCCTCAATTTTACCAGTTTTTAAAGCGTGATATTTTTTGCGAATTAATTCGCTCGTTCTTGCAATCTCTCTCACAATCTTTTCACGTTCACCATCATCATCATTGTTGTTTATCATGATGGATATTTTGTAAACGTTGTTAGACTGATATGTCGACAGCGACTAACCGCTCTACGGTATCGCAAATTCATTAAATCCTTTTCTATATGATCCATTGGTCAGCGAGTTGTCTTTATCAATAACTACGAAACTATACTTGTGCTGCCAGCATTTCTGACATAATGCGTGAAAATCGTCGTATGACATGTCAGTATTTACATGATCATTGTATACATGTTTCAGGTTTGTATTAGCCTGTTAAAATAAAATCAACAGATTCGCATTGTCGCGTATAAGATGCTTGGGTATCTTGGCATACGTTTGACAAAGATAGAAACAGTCGACGCTCGAGTGTCGACCCATTGCAAAGTACTCTCTTATCGTATCTTGTTTATCGCATGCCACGTCATCAAAGATAAAAATGGAATTCGGAAGCGCCTCGCTTGGAGCAACGACTTCACTATTATTAGAGAATGTGAAATAACCAATTTCGTCTATCGGTGTCAATAAATTTTCCAAATATTGATATTTCGGTTGTTAAAACGATTTTAAGTATACGTACAGGTTCTCAAAGCGAACACCGTACGAACTTTCAATTAGACTTATCAATACATTAGTCTTACCACAATTCGAAGGACCGCAAATAATACCGCGTATAGTAATTGGTAACATGTTTCCATGCTTGCGTATTTCTTTTTCAAGCATTAGTCTATTATCAAAGTTTATAATTTTGATTATCGTCGCTTGCCGCACAAACCGTATTTTGAGAATGAGTCATGGGAGGACCTATTTATAGATATGCATCGAATCGAAACCGCTCAGTATTGAAATTGTTTTTTCATCTGTCGGACGACAGTCATATTCTCGAGCTTACCTCTGAACAGTTGCAATATATACCAAAGATTATTTTATTGAGACAGTTTAGCCACTACGTGGAACGACTGTGGGACAAACTTCCCGAACATATAAAGGCTGATTTTGAAGTACAATGGTATCGTAGATGTTTGCAACATTATAATTTACCGTGGCAGCAAACACATATCGACGGTCCAGCACCATTTATTAAAGATTGTTACGAATGTCAGCGAGAATTATAAGAGGTAGCGGTCTATTGAATCGTGCGATAAACGCGCTTCCTATCGAATTGCATATTCCTGGATCAGTTTTGCGGACCGGAAACTCGTTTAAAAGAACGATTGGCTAGAGGCGATCGAGGTATCAATCCATTGGACGCTGCGAGTCACGAGCACGATATAGCTTACTCGCAAAGCAACGACCTCGGCGAACGACACGTTGCGGATCGTATACTAGCTGTGAAGGCGCGGGAACGTATTACCGCGAGGGATTCGACTCTTGGTGAAAGAGCGGCTGCTACGGCTGTTTGAACGGCCATGAAGGCAAAAACGAAATTTGGTATGGGAATGAAGATGAAAAAATCACTGAAAAAGAAAAAGATGTTGAAAAAACGAATACTTCTAGTAGCGAAGCGTGGTGGTGTTTTACCGATTTTACCATTGTTGGGAGTAGTCGGTTCTTTGGCTGGTAGAGCAGCGGGAATCGCAAAGGCTGTAAACGATAGCAAGGCCGCGTAACGCCAATTCGAAGAAATGCAACGTCACAATCGTGCTATGGAAGGTCGTGGACTTGATCTCGTTCCGTACAAGCGTGGACGGGGGTTCTCAACGACTGCTAAGAAAAAAAAACGTTAAAAAAACGTTAAAAATGCCTGGTGTAACAACTAACGTACAATTGGAACAACTTGCAAGACGTATGCGCATACCTTTCTTTAGAGGCGTTTTCATGCGCAATAATTGACCGATAAACGGCGTGCGACGAAACGAGAGCTGCATTGTCAATTTGGACGACGTTGAGGGTCCTGGTACTTATTGGGTAGCATACGCAAAGAGGGGAGATAATGTTGTATATTTTGACAGTTTTAGAAATCTTCGACCGCCCGAGGAATTGGTGCAATATTTTGGACAGAATGTAACAAAAATTGAATACAATCATGCGTCTTATCAAAATTATAATCAGAGTATTTGCGGATAATTGTGTCTACAATTTCTTCAAACGATTAAATTTAAAGCCTAACACTCTACTGTCGTATTCAGTATTCGACATGTCACTGACACTTACGTTGACTGGTAAGAGTAGCGTTCTTGCCGTAAGCTACTTTCCAGCCATAGATTTGAACAATGATAATTACGAACTTGGTTTAACGGATTTTGAAACTTATCATACGATACCGAACATGAATTCCTCGAATAATAAATTTTACTTTGACAACGACGACAAGGAAATTACGATTCCCGAAGGATCGTACGAATTACATGGTATAAATGAATATCTAACGCATGCAATTTTACAATACGATTCCCACAACATTGTTAATAACAATGATAAGAAATATCCAATAGTGATTCGCGCTAGTCATAATACGTTGAAAAGTAAAATTAAATGCATATACACAATAAATTTTAATAAGCCCATCAACATAGGATCGTTGTTGAGATTCTCGAATCGTGTATTGCAGCCGCGGAAATGGTACGAATCGGATGTACCGATAAATATTATTAACGTAAACATTATTCGTATAGAATGCAGTGTGACCGCTGGTGCATATAGCAATAGCAAGCGCGTACACACGATACATGAATTTTCTCCGAGCGTACCACCGGGATATAAGATATCGGAAACGCCCGCGCAAATCATTTATCTACCGATCGTCGTGCGAAGCATTACTGATTTAACGATACGTATTGTGGATCAGGAGGGTCGATTGCTCGATTTTCGAGGAGAGGAAATTACGTACGATTGCACGTACGACGACGTCAAAAATAGTATGCTCGTGTTGAACGAAACGAAGCACGCGAGAGACAATATCTTTACGAGGGACAATATTTTTGCGAGGAGGTGAGCGGTGTCTGGTGACAATAATCAGATGTATGGTTACCCTAAAAAGAAGCTCAGCGCGTTGAATCGTGAATTTTTAAAGTCTTTGGGATTTGTCGTACAAAATAATTGAAAAAATGATTGACATTTTGAACATTGGAAGCGAACCGATCTTTGACGATCGTATAGTAAAGATTGAAACTCATACGTACAATCCATACGCAAATACAACACTTGGATATAACGATGAGGTACGGATACCTATACAGCATCAGAATTTGTACACGTTGCCGTCCGAAAGCTTCCTTTACATCGAGGAAAAATTGACGATAAGGAAAAAGGATGAACTAACGATATTGGGAAATAATTGCGTTGCATTCATGTTTGATGAACTTCGATATGAACTCAACGGTGTGGAAATTGATCGCAACAGAAACGTTGGAATAACTTGCACGATTAAAATCTACATCTCCCTTATACACGAGAGAAGTAAAATCTTACACAACGCTGCGTGGAATATAGTTGCAAATAATGGTGGTGAAGGTTACTTCAATTTTTGCGTGCCGCTCAACATGTTGCTTGAATTTTGCGAGGATTATAAGCGCGTTGTGATTAACGCTCGTCATGAATTGATTCTAATACGTTCACGCAACGACAATTGTCTATTTGGAGCTCAGGCGGCTGAAGCTGAGATTGAATTACACAAAATACAATGGCATATGCCTCACGTAATATTGAACGAAATTAGTAAACTGTCCTTGCTACTAGCGTTGGAGAGCGGTAGATACTTGAACATGAGTTTCCGCTCGTGGGATTTATACGAATTTCCTCTGCTACACAGTACGACCAAGCATTCGTGGACTGTGAAAACTGCCTCTCAGCTGGAGAAACCGCGATACGTAATCTTTGTACTACAGACTGATAGAAAAAATGTAGCGTCGAAAGATATTACCAAATTCGATGACTGCAAATTGACAAACGTTAAACTCTATCTAAACTCTGATTTTTATCCGTATGATGATTTAAATTTGAATTTTGATAAAAACAGATACACTATCCTATTCGGCATGTATGCGCGTTTTCGTAAATCTTATTATGGATGCAATAATGATAATGTATTATTTACCATGGCAAAATTTCTAGAGTGCGGTCCTCTCACGGTCATTGACTGCTCGCGACAAAACGAGTCTGTCAAAAATGCTACCGTGGACGTAAGGATAGAATTTGAATGTAAGCTAGACGTACCCACAAATACTACCGCATATTGCCTCATCTTGCACGATCGCATTGTCGAATATAACCTGTTGACAAATGTTGTCCGCAAAATTACATGAATCAGGAATAATCCCCTCCAATATTATAACATTATAACATTATAATATTATAACATTATAAAACTAGCGATACTCGATGATCGACATCAGTCGTCCGTCGTAGTTCTCGCCAATATTATTTCATTATGGTACCAACGTTTGTAGATCTGCAAGGATTTATTGTTGGAGGAAAGTTTATCGTGAAAGAAATTGCGATTCTGACAAAGGGCTCTGTACTCTCTCATTATATTTTTACGAGTCTTACACCATTCCGTTTGCTCACGATATCTGAGAGATTTCAAGTTGCATGGTTGATTGGAAAACATCACAATCTGCAATGGGAAGATGGAAACATTCTGTAATACAGGGCCAAACGTTTAATCACTGACGCCGTGACGTTGAAAGATGCATCTTCTCGAGTGTATGTCAAAGGACATGAAAAACGAGAATGATTGGCAAATTTACTGGAAGACGATGCGAGAATCGGTCTTATTATCGAGACATTCGATAACGACTATGATGACGTTCCTGCTTTAGATAAATTAGATGCTACTCTGCGTTGCGATAGACATGTACGAAATTGTGCTTTACAAAATATATTTAAATTATTCAATTGGTGGTCGAATCATCATCATAAAAATTCGACCAATCCATATTTATAATAAACTATTGTTACAATACATGTGTGTTATTATCTTTTTTTTATCCTCTCTTGATAGCATGTATTATATTACAGTACGTGATGCATTTCTCTATTAGTCTGCATTTTAGCAGACAATGGACATGGAATATTTGACATCTTTAAACGCAAAAAAATGTCAAAATTCATGTCGTTCATGAGTCGCTTGATGTTGATCAACGTTCGTTTGATGTTGATCGACGTTCGTTTGATGTTGATCGACGTTCATTTGATGTTGATCGACGTTCGTTTGATATACAATAATGGTTCAAACATGGTTCGATAGATGTTCATCGCGGTTCGATAGATGTTTGTTTGATGTTAATCGACGTTCGTTTGATGTATGATAGTGGTTCAAACATGGTTCGATAGATGTTTATTTGATATCTCTTAACCATGTATACATCTGTGTGGTGAATATTACATTTCATGGTGCAGCTGCATCTGGTATTATATTTCAAGTCATGATATTTATTTGATGTATAATAAGATTCAAACATGTTTAGATCAATGTTGATCAATGTTTAGATCCATGTTGATCAATGTTTCAATAGATGTCTAATGCTTATTTGATTGTGTCGCTATTTAATTATAATTATCTGTATGAATGTTGTGTGAAACGACAGTCCGCGTCAGCTTTTAATTCTTTATCAGCTATAAAGAGAAAGCATTTGTTGCTAACTCTTATGTCATGCTCATACCCTACCCATTTTTTTTACCGAGACGTTACCTAGCTCTCGCTGGAGCTGGCATAAAGTGTCAGACAGTGATCCAGTGAAGTGAAGTTCTTTTTGTGATTTTAAAATGTCGAGCATTATGTCATTTCTCGACGCTGTTTTCGAGACGGGATACCGTCGCCTTCAGCTTCCCGAAGGCGTTGGCAGGCGACGCCATCGCCGTACACTTCGCTGGGTCAAGAATTTGGCCCGCACTCTGTTCCGAGCGTTGTTGGATGTACTGTTCGAGGATGTAAGTAGTTTTTATTATTTTTTATACGCTTTTTTATTTATAATATATTTATATTTATATTTTAGGAGGGGATAAAGATGGCGGGCGGAGAGGTTGGAAGTTTTTGAGTCCGGAGTATTTTGGAGTTTTTAGAGAGATGGGAAGAGTGATAAGTAAAAAGTAAGGGCAGAAGTACAAGCGGAAGGGCAGTGAGGTGAAAGAAAGTGGAGTGGAGAAGAGGGGCAGTCAGGGAAGAGAAATATAAGGATGGAAAGCTGGAACGAGAGGACGGAGAAAGATGACGTGGAAGAATTGGGAGACAAAGGAGTGAGAATGGAAAGCGGTGAAGAGCGAGAGAGTAGGAAAGAAGAGGGAAGTTAGTGAGGTAGCGAGGAGTGTGGCTGAGGGAGAGTTAGAAGAAGAGTGACGGAAAAGGAAGGATAAAATAGACAAGAGGAAGGAAATGAGGCAAGAGGATAATGAGTGGAAACGTGGAACGGAGAGGAACGGGGAGAGGAGGGCGGTCATGGGTCGGTAAGGGAGAAAAGAAAGAAGGAGAGGTGCGGTAGAGAGAAAGGAGGCAGAGATATAACAGTAAACGACAGAGGCGGCAGATGGCGACAGGAGATAATTGAGAAGCGTAGTGGAAAAGGATCCCGATATATCGATATCGAGGAAGATGGCGAGCAGTGATATCGATTAGGATAAGGGTGAGCAAATGGTCTGAGCACGTGTGTTGGAGAGGTTAGATGAAAGTTGGGAATAAGAAGCAAAAAGACAGTGGAGTGTGTGGTCAGCGGGAAGTGATACAGGACAAGGATTAGGAAACAGTGGAGTGTGCGAGTAAAGTGGAGGAAAGAGAGTGGTGCGAGAAAAGAAGAGAGAGAGAGAGAGGAAATGAGGAGAAAGGAACAGGGAGAGATGGAGGAGCTGAGGGGGATTAGGAAGGAGATGAGAGAAATAAAGGAGTGCATATCGGAAGTGTTAGTGGTGGTAAGGAAGATTTATGGAGAGATAGAGGTGAGGAGGGAGAGCAGGGAAGGAAAGGTGGAGTGTGAGAAGAGAGAAAAGGTGAGAGAGGAAGAAGGAGAGAGAGGAGTGACGGAATGGCAGGGAGAGGAGAGAAGAGGAGGGAAGGGAAAGAAGAGAGGGTCGAGAGAAAGTGGCAAGGCGAGGGGGAAACGAGAGGAGGAAGATGACAGGGAGGAAGAGGAGAGAGGAATGAAGCAGCGAGAGGAAGAAAGAAGAGAAGAGAAGGGACAAGAAAATGGGGAGAAAGAGAACACGGAAGAGAGTAAAGAAGAAGGACAGACGAGTGAGAGGAAGAAGAAGAACGAAGAAAAGGGGGAAGAGGTAAGGGATCAGGAAGTGAATGAAAGAGAAGAAGCGACGGAGAGGAAGATCGGCGGGGAGCCAGCAGTGAGGAGGGAGAGTGGGGAAAGAAAAATGGGGAGTGAGAGGAGAGAACATATGAAAGAGGAAGAAAAGGAGAAAGGAGAGGCGATAGGACAAGAGGAAGAGAGAGGAGAAAGAGATAAGGAGAGAATGGGAAGATGAAATAGAAAAAGAGAGGAGAGAGCGGCGAGAGCAGAGGAGAAGAACAGAAGAGCACAGAGAGGATGAGGCATGGTGGAAGAGGGTAGAAGAGGATGAAGAGGAGAAGTGGTTGGAAGAGAAGGAAAGAGAGAGGAGGGAAAAGCGGGAGAGCTGGAAAAGGATGGAGGGAAGAGCGGAAAGAGCAAGAAAGGAGAAAGAACACAGGGAGATAGAAAGAAGAGAGAGAGCGGAAAGAGAGGAAGAGGAGAAAAGAAGGAAGAGAGAGAGAAATGTGAAATGGAGAGGAATAGAAGGGGAAGATCAGGAGGAAAGAAGATATATAGTGGAAGGGATCATTGAGGAGTTAGGCAGGAAGCTGAGGATGAAATGGATAGAGGAAAGAAGAAGGGAGAACGGGACATGGACGGTGCTAACGGAAATGGAGAGGAGAGAGGACGGGGAAGAGGTACTAGAAAGAGAAGGAGAGATTAGAGGGAATTGGGGAGTAGGAGTGGACGAGGATCTGACACTGAAGGAGAGGAGAATGAGATGGAGGATAGGGGAGGCAGCAAGAAGAGAAAGAGTGAGAGGCAAGAAGGTGATAACAACAAGCAGAGAAGTGAGGGTGGATGGGAAGAGGTGGAGATGGTTAGAAGAGGAGAAAAGATGGAAAGAAGAAGATGGAGAGGAGTGAGATACGAGAGGTAAAAGGAGAGAAGAAGAGGACGAATAGAGGAAGGTATAGAAGAGGAGGACAGCCCAGCCAAGAGGAAAGAGAGGAGAGGGAAACTGGAAGAGAGAGGAGGAAATGATTGAGGGAGAGGAAAGACGGAGAGAGCGGAGAGAGAGATGGAAAAGAGGCGAGAATGGAAAGGAAAGGGGGAGCAAGAGTAGCAGAAGAGAGGGAGGGGAGAAAGGGTAGAGAGGATGGGCCGTGAGGGAGGGAAAGGGAACCAGTATGTAAGGGTCACAAAATGGCCAGAGTCGTGGGGGAAGAAATTGAGGCAAAGAAGGGGGAAGGTTAGAAGAATGTACAGTATATAATTAGTGTATATAGGTAATAGTAAAGAGAAAGAGAGAGAGAGAGGATGAGAGAGGGTGAGAGAGGAGAGTGGAGAAACGTTGTGCTTTAGTGGTAAGATAGAGGAAATAAGGTGTAAATGAGGAGTCACGAGAAGAAGGAAGAGAGAGGGAGAGAGAGAAAAGAAGTGAGTTTGAGAGAGAAATCGGGATAGGAAGGAGAGAATGGGATGAGAGAGAGAGAGAGAGATTTAGCGGAGGAAGTGGGAAATGAAGGGAAAGGGAGAGGTTAGAGGTCTGAAGGGCGTAAAGAGGGAGAAAAGGCGTGGGGTAGGGAGTGGGTTTTTTAAATTGTAAGGCTACACAAGGCCAGGTCCGTGTGAGGAGCTGTTTGTTTTTGTTTGAAAATAGAATGCTGTATAGAGTTAATAATGAAGTGAGGCGCGGAGAGAAAGGGGAAAGGGAGAGAGAGAGAGAGAGAGAGGGAGAGAATGAGAGAGAGGGTGAGAGAGGAGAGCGGAGAAATATTTATCGTTAGCGGTAAGATAGGTTAAGGAGAATATGTAAGAGATGTAAGAGATTAAAATCCCCAAGGGGAATCAATAAATACATTTATCTATCAATCTATCTATCTATCTATCTATCTATCTATATTTATATTTTATTAATTTTTATAGATTTTCCAATGTCGGTCCTACCATCTCCCACTTGGTGATGTAAGTAATTTTTATTATTATTTTATACGCTTTTTATTTATAATATATTTATGTTTTTTTCTTTTACAGGAATATCAATGTTATCACAACTTCATCCCAGGATACGTCAACATCGTGCACATGAAAGAGGTGCGTCGCGTGCGGCCCCCGTGCTCGCTTCTTAGACGAGTTCTTCCCATATTTGTATGTGGATATCTTCTGTCTCCGCAGATTGTTCGGCGAGGAGCCCCTCGTATTGTAAGTATGCTCAAATTTTAAAGATTTTTTAAAAAATACTAATAAAAATGTTCATTTTTTTTTCTGTTACAGACGCAGCCGTCGCGAGGTCCCCCTCCGCCTCGCGCCTACAGATTTTTTAGTTTTTAAGTTTTATATTTTCTTTTTTATATTTTATATTTAATAATTTATATTTTATATTTTATATTTTTCAATTTTATATACATATATTGGATTTTAGATTTTTTATATTTTATATTATCTATTATATTTTTAAAACACACACACGCACGCACGCACACATTATATGTATACACACACACACACACACACACTTTTATGAATAAAAATTTTGTTAATGATAAAATACGTGTATTGTGTTTTGCGCCTTCTTTATCTATCCCAGGCCTGTAGCCGGTTTGCCCATTTCGGCCGATTTTGTTCACTGGCATCCCCACTCCTCTTATTTCATAACAACTAGATTACTCGTGGAAACGTAAGACGCTCGAGCTCAGGAACGATATTAGTTGTAAATTATATGGGTGCATATTGCCCTGTGTACTTCTGTTTATAGACTTATATTTTTATATTAAAGTTAAAAGAGACACTGAAACGAACACGTATATATATATACATATATATATATATATATATATATATATATATATATATATATATTACATATATTTAAATTTAATGTCAATAGATTTCCATGATTGAAGTACTATTGTTAATGCTTTTTGAAAAAGTTTCCCTATATTCTACTTTTCTATCAAAACAAACTCTATTTACATTTTTTTAAATAACGAAATACAATATCAATTCTTGATGTATTTATTCACATCAGTGAGGTAAAGATATATCGCTTAAAGATGTCGTATATCCAATTTTATATTTTATGTCAGAAAATGAGAACATATAAATTATAAATACATAGAACCAATAAATAAAACTATAAATAAGGAAACACATCTTTGTATGCCGCATCATACTCTTCAAGGAAACTTTAAAATTTTTTATAAAGCAAAAACTTGTTGCCACCTTTAATTGTAGCAGTAATGATTTGCATAAGAATAAATATATCTTATTTTTCCCGTATAATTCTTCTTAATATTAAAGTAAAAAAATTAAATTTATTAACTATTTTATTTTTTTTTTTTTTTTGAGAATTGATTATCATAATAATTATTGATCTCACTGTATTACGACAAAGTGGAATATTATTGATGTCTCAGGTGTATTTCTAATATTTCCAAGTGTCTTCTCATATTTTATCAAAATTTTTCTTATAATTCGTTTTATTATTATCTCCTCATATTTTATCAAAATACTGTTTATAATTCTTTTTAGTATTTTTCTCAGAATTGTCGCAACATAATATGCATAATTGCACTATTTGTTGATTGTAAAGATATCTTACTTTCTAAATAATTCCCAGTTTAGAAATATAATAATTCCAATTTAAAAAAGTTAATTTGTAAAGTGACTCATGTCTTCGAAAATTGTAATTTATAATGACTTTATAACACTTTGAGAACCTAATTTATAACACTTTGAGAACCTCTTTAAAACAAAATATAATCAATTTATATGCGTTGTCAAATTGTACAATCAACAAATTGTGCAATTGTGCATATCGTGTTGCGGCAATTTTGAAAAAATGGCAACTAAACAGAATTATAAAGAGCAGTTTGATAAAGCATGGGAAGACAGTTTCTTCACGTGTATTGCAAATCGGACAGTGTGTCTTTTATGTGGTTTTGAACCGGCAAGTGTAAAAAAATATGTGATTCATAGACATTATGAACATAAGCATTCCAAGGAATATTCAATGTATGAGGGACACGAAAAATTTGCTTTGATTGCAGCATTACAATTAGTATATAAGCAACGTTTTGGTGTAATTTCGGACGTTTGTAATAATGAAGATGAAGACATTCAAGATAAAACGATTCGCGCATCGTATGCCATTTCATATCTCATTGCGAAACACTCAAAACCATTTACCGATGGTGTCTTCATAAAAGATTACATTCTTGCAGCAGTAAAAGAATTTGGAAATATAACACCTGAAAACGTCAATAATATTCCACTTTGTCGTAACACAGTGAAATCAAGAATTATTATGATAGCCAGCTCTATCGAAGAGAAATTGAGATCATTGTTAGCAACATGTACTTATTTCTCATTGTGCCTCGATGAGAGCACGGATGTTCGACATATAAGTCAACTAAGTATCTTCGCGCGAATTGTACAAGATGATTTTTCGTGTGTTGAAGAAATGTTAGATTTAGTGCCATACATGATACAACAACCGGCAGTGATATTTACAGAGCGCTTGAAATTACTCTTCAAAAATTTGGTTGCGATTTGACGAAATGTTCGTGTATAATGACAGATGGTGCAAAATCTATGGTAGGATCTAAAATTGGACTTTTCGGACAAGTAAAAAAAAAATTTTTTAATTTCCTATACTTCATTGTATAATACATCAAGAAGCTTATGTGGAAAAAATGTAAAATTATCCAACGCTATGCAGACTGTTACGGCAATAGTAAATGCAATTAAAGGTGGCCACAAGTTTTTGCTTCATCGAAAATTTCAAAGTTTCCTTGAAGAATACGCTGCGGCCTACAAAGACGTCCCTCTTTATTGTGAAGTGCGATGGCTAAGTGCCGAAAAAACTTTGCAAAAATTGTTTGCTATTAGAAAAGAAATATATCTTTTCATACAAGAAACGTGCAACGTAGAGATTTAGAACATTCTTCGAGGACGTTGAATCACTTTGTGAATTAGCATTCATTACAGACTTGACTTGCCATTTAAATACTTTGAACTTGAAGCTTATATACGTATACATACATATATACGTATATATACGTATACATACATATACATACATACATACATATACATATATATAAAGATAAATAAAAATAAACATATATATAAATAAGAAAAATAAATTTAAATACAATATACTATAAATATATACATATAAAAATATCACATATATGCACAACATATATATATATATATATATATGTATAATTTAAGAATTTAAATATAAATATATACATGTAAAAATACCACATATAAACACAACATATACAATATATATATATATATATATATATATAGTGTTTATGTGTGGTATTTTTACATGTATATATTTATATTTAAATTCTTAAATTATTATATGTGTATATATATATATGTATATATATATTATTTATATATATGTATGTATGTATGTATGTGTCCATTTCAGTGTCTCTTTTAACTTTAATATAAGAATATAAGTCTATAAACAAAAGTATACAGGGCATTACGCACCCATATAATTTACAGCTAATATCGTTCTTGAGCTCGAGCGTCTTACGTTTCCGCGAGTAATCTAGTTGCTACGAAATAAGAGGAGTGGGGATGCCAATGCACAAAATCGGCCGAAATGGGCAAACCGACTACAGGCCTGATCTATCCCATCCTTCTTCCCCCATATTAGATTTAATTAGATAATATTTAATATATAATAATACGTAATTAGATTTAATTAGATAATATTTAATATATAATAATACATAATTAGATTTAATTAGATAATATTTAATATATAATAATACATAATTAGATAATATTTAATATTATAAAAAAAAAAGCTTAACATACAAAAATTCTCTGCGTTCTCGCGTACGTCTTAGCCTCCGTCTTATCGCACTCCCGCTATCATTTCCCCACACCCTCCTTCTTTCTCTCTCACACTATCTTCCTACTGCTATGCCGTATTGTGCTCTCCTTTTTCCACCACATCATGCTCTCATTGTCCTACGCTATGTACAATGCACATAGCGCTCTCCTTATCCTATCCTATACCACGCGTCTATCGCGTCGTCTCTTTCTACCGCGTTGCAAACGCCTATCGCGCCGTCTCCGTCTACCGCGTTGCGAACGCCTATCGCGCCGTCTCCGTCTACCGCGTTGCGAACGCCTATCGCGCCGTCTCCGTCTACCGCGTTGCGAACGCCTATCGCGTCGTCTCCGTCTACCGCGTTGCGAACGCCTATCGCGCCGTCTCCGTCTACCGCGTTGCGAACGCCTATCGCGTCGTCTCCGTCTATCGCGTTGCGAACGCCTATCGCGTCGTCTCTCTCTATCCATCTCCCTTCTCGCGGACCCATCGGTTACGCCGCGGACCTTTCTCTTCCCTCTCTGCTGTCCCCTCGTCTACCGGCTGTGTCGCGGACCTCTCTCTCCTCTCCGCTGTCCCCTCGTCTACCGGCTGCGCCGCGGACCTCTTCCCTCTTCTCCGCTGTCCCCTCGCCAACCAACCGCACCGCGGACCTGCGGCTGTGTCGCGGACCTCTCCCCCTCTCCGCGTACCCCTCGCCTACCAACCGCGCCGCGGACCTCTTCCCCCTTCTCCGCTGTCCCCTCGCCAATCAACCGCGCCGCGAACCTGCGACTGTGTCGTGGACCTCTCCCCCTCTCCGCGTACCCCTCGCCTACCAACTGCGCCGCGGACCTACAGCTGTGTCGCGAACCTTTCCCCCTCTCCGCGTACCCCTCGCCTACCAACCGCGCCGCGGACCTGCGTGACGTCACCCCCCCCCCCCGCGTCCGCAGTCCCCCCCGCCCCCGCCCCTCCTTCGAGCTCCTGAGTTAGAATCCCCCTTATATCACTACTCATACTGATTCCAAATCTATAACCGAGTTCTTTCATTAGCATATTGCGACACAATTTTATGAGAGTTAAGAAAAATTCATTAGTTGGTGACAGAACTATCACACTTTGCTTCATTAAAGCACAAACGTATAATATTGCAAATTGTTTACTTGAAGTTCAAGAAAACAATATACAAACATAAAGTGTTCATAATTGTCAAAGCCTGTATAAAACTGAAGCTCTTCAGATCGTTTAAGGTCTCGAAAGTCTTCAATATTTAAATAATAATTAGGCATAGTAGCAGTGTTTATTTCAATATCACACTTTTCAACTTGTAGTGCACTCATATCATTATCAGTTAATAAATTACATTGAATAGAAATGGAACGAGATTGTTCAATCAAAGTTACTTCTTCTACATCTACATTTAATAAATTATCAAGATGTTGATCAAACAACTCAAAATGGTCCAATTCAAAATCAACTCCATTTCTTTCTTCTATTACATTAGAGGAAGAGGTTTCTTTCTCTAATGTAATAGAATTCTTATTCTTTGCCTCTGCTCTTCTTTCGGCTCGTATAGCTCGATTGATGGAATTGATAGATGACTTATGACTCCAAGAAAATACAGACAGTACAGCTGTTGGCTTCAGTCTTGGTTTAGCTGTGACAAAAAGTAAAAATAAATGATGTTAAAATGTCGAAAAATTTTAAAGAATAGAACGAAATTACGAAGAATGATGTTCAATATGTAAACAAACAAATAGGTTAAAACGCGCATCAACAATATGCAAAACTACTTAGCATATTACTTAATAATAATATCACAAATTTAAATTTTTATTTACATATAAAATACTTACGATTTTCACAAACGGAGTTTTTAGGGATGAAATAGTCGGACTCTTTGAAATGATCATTACAAATCCGACTGTTATGAGTCGGAGTAAACTTGTCACGTTTTATAGCAATTATCCATGCTTTAAGAAGAGCTTTATCGCGCGGAAATCGATGCCCAGATTTTCTATTTGAGCATGTAGGAACAACACAACATTAAGGCATTGCGACAAAATATGTTTTGTTGTCTTAATACTTAAAAGATCGAGTCAGCTATATGACATGTGATAATTTCTGATCTCCAACTACTACAGCGCCATCTGCGCCAAGCTTGTGAGATTTTCCCTAATTTAAAAGATTCGCATCATATAATAAACAACAAAAGATTATTTGTAACACTAGTACCTAATCAATTTAATAATCTAATTCATTCTAGCAACTTAAATATATTTTATAAAAACCATAGGTTAGTTTATATCATTAAAATTCCATTACTCAACGAAACCGATTTTATCTTATATAATGTAATTCCACTATCTATCAACAAAATGAAGAAAATGTTTACGCATTTATCAATTCAACGCACACATATATAGGACTTAGAACCGATAAACTACGATACACACATTTAACAGATCACGACATAGCGAAATGCAAAAAGGTTAACAATGCGATGATCTGTAAACAAACAAATTTATTATTCCAGATTACGGGTATTCATAGTTGCGAGTCAGAACTGTTAAGATCAACTAGATTAGATAACATATTAAAAAAATATGATATACGTTTAATAAAAATTCATAATATTGTTCGGTACCAATTGAAACCCGCGAATTCTTGGATTTATTCGACACCGCATGAGGAAACTCTTCACATTTTACTATATGTCCAAATGACAAACCACGTCGGACATAGTTGCATTCGAATGGAATAATCACATTATCTCGAAAATGCGATACTATTTCAGATAATATTTTACTACATAGTCGAACCGTTAACATAATAGACACTACGGAAAAAGATTTTATCCCAAACATTAATCTAAGCACAAAAAATTTATGCGAGGACATCAAAAAAAAGAACATAAATGTTTCGGAGTTTAAATTATTAAATATCGGGTAAAAGTACCTTTTTTTTACGTAGGGGAAATGCATTACGCATCCCCCCGGAGAACGGGAATTCCCTGAGGGGTATGTGGGATTCTCTGTATTTTACGGGCATACCCACTTAAACTCCTACGGGTGGTCTAATCCGGCGATTAATGGGGGGGACGGGCCTCGCCAGCGGCACTATCCCGAACCCCCCCTCGCCCAAGCCCAAAGGGCTCCCTTTATTTGGTGCGCCATTGAGACAAGTCCCAATGACACACCGCCGATGATGTTGCGGGAACCACCACCGCAGCGCCGTCCCTTCACTGGGGTCAAGGTGCAATAGGGGATGAGTGTTGCCGCACTCACCCTCCCTTGACTCCAAGGGGTGGGAGATGTTCTACCCGCCCCTAAGTGGCCGCCGGATCAGACGGTCTGTTTTGGGGCGAGAGGTCGGTATATTAAAATATACCGACTCCGTGTTCACAGCCCCGTCCGGACCCCCTCCCCCATTCTCACCCCATAGGGCGTACCCACTAAGACGCTAAGACGCAAAGGGGGGACGCCACCACAAGGGAGAAAGGATAGGGAAGAGGGAAATGGGAGGAGGGTACTCCTCGGTAATCTTACTACGTGGCTAGGGGCGAGGGGGCCTTAGGGTCCCCGTGTTCACCGCCTGGTCGGATGACTGGGCGGGGAGGGTGAACATCAGGGACAGGCGGACCCTTAACCCCCGAGTCACCCCGCCCTCCCCCCTCCGTTAACTGTCATGCGACCCTACCCCCGTTTCGCTTTGGTCTTCCCCCAGAAGAGGGGGACCTCCGCGAATCGTCACAGGTGGGACAGGGTACACGTCTCCTATATAAACGGAGTATGGCAGTGCTGGAAGTGGTGGTGGGGATCGATGTTGCTTCTCTGTTTATATAGGACTCTAATGTTTACTAGAGTTCTGGAGCGGGCACAATATGGCGGTGCTGGAGGTGGTGGTGGGAGATCGATGTCGCTTCTCTGTTATATAAGACTCTACTAAGGACCATAAAAGGAGCATATAACAGAGAGATATTATCATCTTCTTGAAGCGACTTCTTCATTACAAACTATACAATTACTTTGTAAGATTATCAAGATAAAAATAAAAATAACATTAAACAATAAATAACATTAAAAATAATATTTAATAGTAAAATTTTTATTAATTTAAATCCTGTTTGTTCAGACATAGGTTTCGATTTTAGTAATTTAAATGTCCCGCTTGTGCAGACATAGGTCCCGATTTTAATGGCAGTTTCCGGTGTTCTATTGGTCACAAGTTTCAGCCGCAGAACAATGTGTATCCCTTATCCATCTAGTATACATATAGATCAGTGATGTACATGCGTGCAACACGCGCCTTTACAGCGCATGCGCAGAAAGAGATGCCATACATACTTGTTTGTATATAAATTTAGAGCTGCTTTATACATAAGGAGTTAGCAGTCTAGTATTATATAGGAGTCTGTAGTCTTAACTCCATAGACATAGTAAGGACAGACTGGCCATAGTCGGAGTGGGAGTAAGTTCAGGTAAAAAAAGACACACTCTGAATGGCTTGGTGCGTTTCCTCTCTTTTTCGCGCATGCGCAAAGCTCTCTGAAAAGAGAAACAAGAGAACTCGGAACAGGGACTGAGATTCCGTATGTTACATTTGTATGTATACAGTCGGACCTCTTATCTTACGACCCTCTTATGCTACGAAACCTCTTGTCCTACGACAAAAAATCCTCTCATGCTACGACCGCGAAAGGGGCATTATATCCCCACTCTCAAATTTTTGTCGTAGGATCAGAGGTTTAAGGGGAAGATTCCGGACCAAAAATATCGTAGGATAAGAGGTCCGACTGTATATCATAGACATAGTAAGGAATATACATACAAATGTAACATACGGAACTCAGTCCCTATTCCGAGTCCCCACTCCGACTATGGCCAGTCTATCCTTACTATGGTCGGTATTCATAGTCCGTTCTTACATTCAAGCTCATCTTAAGTAAGGTCTTAAAATTTTATTCGGCCATCTGATTGGTTGAACGTAGTTTTTAGTCTTAAGTCAACTAAAAACATGTCTTAAGATGATCTTATATATAAGAACGGACTATGAATATCGGCCTATGTGTATGCCGGGTCTACAATAGCTGTAGTAAGCCTTAAATCGTAAGAAATATTCATTATTCTTCTCTAAAGTCAATTGTAATTAGTTAATTTCTTACAACTTAAGGCTTACTACATTTATTGTAAACCGGTCTAAGGGCTATCGCACACAAAATGCATAAACTACATGTGCATAGCATAAGATTGTATGGACCAATGAGCATCAAGTATTAAGTCGCCATATTAATTTACATAATATTATTATTGGTCCATACGCTCTTATGCTATGCACATGCAATTTATGCATTTTGCTATAGACTTAAAGGCCGCCGCACACACTTTTACATAACGCATAATGCACATATATAAGGAAACTGATTGGTCTATAAACACATGCATAAGGAATTCAACCGATCGAATTCCTTATGTATATGCATTATGCGTTATGTAAAAGTGTGTGCGGCGGCCTTTACTAGAGGAAAGCATATATGTAATACTACTATATTGCTAACACCCATAAGAGGAAAAGAGAAAAAAGATACGCTGAAAAGAGACAAGTATAGCAGGAATTTCTGCTGTGCTGCGCATGCGTGACGTCTATAGAGGCGTGGCTTATTATACGCGGCTTGTTCGAGAAATATGAATAGGCACATATATATACAGGGTGGACCATTTTAATCCATCCAGTCGAATATTTCGAAAACCAAGCCCGGGAGAGAAAAATGTTTCAGACAAAAGTTGTATGGTTTCGAGGGGGCCATAAGATTGTACCATTGGTTTGACCTTGAAAAGTCATTTGAAGGTCACGTGAAGGTCACTTCAAGTTTTTTAAATGGAACACCCTATATATTTTTACATATTCTTGTAGCTCATCTCGAGAACTTTCCAAAACACTTATGACAAAGTATTTTTCATTAAGTATTTTTTGAGTTATAAGGCTTCAAAGTTGCAGTATTTTGACATAAAATACAAGATATCTCATAAAATATTCATTTTTTGATTATCTTACTCTAATACTTTTATGCACAGAATAATGAGACGAATCAATTAGTGTAAAGAAAACACATAATTATGTTAAAGTAAAAATGTGTAACTGTTAGTTGCAAATTCAGATTTTTACTTTAACATAATTATGTGTTTTAATTATGCCAATTGATTCGTCTCGTTATTCTGTACATAAAAGTATTAGAGTAAGATAATCAAAAAATGAATATTTTATGAGATATCTTGTATTTTATGTCAAAATACTGCAACTTTGAAGCCTTATAACTCAAAAAATACTTAATGAAAAATACTTTGTCATAAGTGTTTTGGAAAGCTCTCGAGATGAGCTACAAGAATATGTAAAAATATATAGGGTGTTCCATTTAAAAAACTTGAAGTGACCTTCACGTGACCTTCAAATGACTTTTCAAGGTCAAACCAATGGTACGATCTTATGGCCCCCTCGAAACCATACAACTTTTGTCTGAAACATTTTTCTCTCCCGGGCTTGGTTTTCGAGATATTCGACTGGATGGATTAAAATGGTCCACCCTATATATCAGCACATCGCACAATATTCCTTGCTAGAGCGAGACACGAAGTATTGTCCGCACCGTAATGTTGGCTACAATTTTTCGACTTCCGTTAGTAATATAGTAGTATTACATACATGGAGAAAAGTAGACTCTTGCACCGTTACATTTCACATTGGCGGCGGCGTTAGAGACAAAATAATTTGGCGGCGGCGGATTCGTCGAAAATTTTCTTTTTCGGCGGCGGCGTAATCGGCGAATGATAATTTATCGGCGGCGGCGGCAAACGGCGGCGTTAATAAAAAAACTCATCTTTAAAATATTTCAATAAATAAGCTTGGAAAATTAAAATATAATGTATTTTTTAATTATATTTTCATATATATTATAAATTTTACATATATTATAATATTTTCATATATTATAAATTTTCATAATATATATTGTAATATATATAACATCATATATCACAATATATCACTAATATTGTTTAAATACAATATGTTATAAATTGTTATAAAGAAAAAAGAACTGAAATGAAATTGAACGTGAACATAAAGCCGGATCTACATTGGTCGTATCGTAACGTCGCAAGTCGTAAATCGTAGACAAATTGACCAACCATAGTCGATTATTCCAAAAATAATTAACTATGATTGGTCAATTTGCCTACGACTTACGATTTGCGACGTTACGATACGACCAATGTAGATCCGGCTTAGGCCCGTTCTACAATGAGTCGTAAGTCGTAAGTCGTAGGCAAATTGACCAATCATGATTGATTATTTTTGAAACAATCAACCATGATTGGTCAATTTGTCTACGACTTACGACTTACGACTCATTGTAGAACGGACCTAACAGAAAGTTATCAGAATTAAATTCTAACAGAAACTTATAATTTTAATTTTAATTGGTACAAATTGATTTGTTGCATTTATATTTATATTTTATTTATTTTATTATATTATATTTATTTTACTGATACTGATTTTAAATATATATCTTTTATTAATTTAAAATTATCATGAATAAATAATATTTTATTAGTTTTTGATGGTTTTAACACAGAACGTTTTGCCGTAATAAGTAAACCTGCAGAAGAGAATGCACACTCAGATACTAAACTTGTAATTGGTATAGCATAAATGCAACATACCAATTTGTACAAATTTGGCATTGATAATTTCATTTTATTCCACCATTGTAGGGGATCTTCAATAGATTCTGAAATATGTAAATACTTTTTAATTTCGATAAAAATGGGATCTTCATGAGGAATAATATTTGTATGTTTTGCAGCCAATTCTAATCTTAATTTCTTAACTCCAAGAAGTGACTTATTGTTAGAATCATCTCTTTTTTTATTAGATACCTGTAAAACAAAAATAAACATCTAGAGAATCTAATTATATCATAAATACAATTGAATATTTGATAATTATTATCTAACTTGCTCAGCTATAATGCTCGAAGGCATTATTTTATATATCATATACTTTAAAAATTCTTCTGGAGATTGTTGTTTGTTATGAGATATTCTGCAACATCTTTAACATTTTGAATGTCGGATACAGAAGTGCTCCACAAACATGAGTTTCATGAATTGGAAATCGCTTTTTTATATTCTGTAAAATAGTTTTTTTAAGTTGTTTTACTATATCCGAATCATCTTCATTTACATACATGCTACTTTCAACTTCTGCCCTGAAAAAATTAAAGAAAAAGTTGATATAGTAGCATTTAATAACTTCTTTCTTATGTAAAATAAATTAGTGACGTTAAAATACAAAACTATTAAATTTGAATAAGAACATTACATCAATACACATTTTATGATATTGCTCTTCATTTTAAATTTCTATATTCATTTAAAAATATATTACAAACCTAAATAAAAGTGCAAGATTGGTTGTTGGATATTCTACTCCTGAAAGAATTTCTGTTGCTGTTTTAATACTTATTAAGCAGTCTGCTACACCCTCGATTTCCTTCCATTCATTGCTTGTAGGAATTGCATCATAACGTTTATTCATTGCCAAACAGCGTATCACTATCTCTAAAAAATAAATTATAACATTTAAATAAAAAACTATTATAATAATACATAAAGTTTTGAATATTAATGTTTGTAAAATGGTATATAGTTTTATAATTATACGATAATAAAATGGTATATAGTTTTATAATTATACGATAATAAAATGGTATATAGTTTTATAATTATACGATAATAAAATGGTATATAGTTTTATAATTATACGATAATAAAATGGTATATAGTTTTATAATTATACGATAATAAAATGGTATATAGTTTTATAATTATACGATAATAAAATGGTATATAGTTTTATAATTATACGATAATAAAATGGTATATAGTTTTATAATTATACGATAATAAAATGGTATATAGTTTTATAATTATACGATAATAAAGAGATGTTTTCTTAATTTAATCAAATATTTAAATTACTTCAATTATCATAACATATAAATATGTCCAATGTAAATTATTTAATTGTTATACATATGTTTAATTGTTATACATGTTATATATTATAAATGGAAAATATTAATTGCATAAGTTACATAATTCTTTAGTAATATTTACATTATTAACTTAAACATATATCTTCTACAGTAAAATAGAAAAATTTATTGTAAATAATATTTTACAAATTTATAATGCCAATACATTCAGATAAATATAAATTTTATCATAGTTCAACTTACCTTTATTTTTAAGTAAACTCGATAACATTTCTAGTGTACTGTTCCATCTAGTTGATACATTTTTATGTAATCCTGAATGTGATATAAATGAAGGAAAGCCCTGAGCATATGAATGCTCATTATTATTTTCGAAAAGTGTGGAATTAAATCTTACATCAGCTTCTAAAATCTCTTCTAAGTTTTCAGCACTGTCTAATATATTATTAATGGTCTCTTGTTAAATAATTTCTTTTGTTTTATTAATATCTTGAGTTTTAAAAGCAAGAATTTTTACAATACTTTTAACTTTAACTATAACATTATTAACATCTGGTAATTTGGAAATAGTGTCTACCATCACTAAATTATGGAGTCCATGTGCAATACAAGGTACCCTCTCAATTTTCATAAGTTTTGCAGCTTTAATCATATTTGTTCCTCCATCAATTACGAGAGTTATAATTTTGTCGTTTAAATTAAATTTTGTTAATACCTTTTTTAATTCTTCAACAATATTATCTGCCGTATGAGGATGTGGTAAGAAACTTGTTCGTAATGTATGTACATGATCTCAACTGGATTTCTGTAGGCGATATCCAATGTAAAGTGAAAGTCATAAATGGAATATAACGATAATTATCAGTCCACGCATCCGTGGTTAGTGAAATTGCACTTGATTATCCTCATTTATTTTTGCTTTAACAACAAATACGCAATCATTATATACCCTTGAAAGTGAATGTCGAGATAATGTACTTGGATGTGGCATATCCACATCATTTTGTATAATACCATGTATTTTTAAAAAGTCTTTTAATCCATCTTTTTCAGCTTCAAAAAACGGAATGAGATCTCTACAAAACCAGATAGTCATGCTATCACTTAGCTCTTTTTTTTTCTCTGTAATTTTTGAAGATTTGGATGATTGTTCAGATTGTCCATAAGAATGAAAGAATCTCTTAATGTTGGCTCTTTGATTTGATAACTGTGTTGATTTTATATTATGCTCTTCTGTTAAGTGGACAATTAAATTTCCAGTACTAACTGTTTTTTTATATCTACATATTTTTCGTCCATCAGGATGCATAAAACACATCTTACAATATACGTGAAATCTGTCTACTACAATACTTTTTTCACTATTTTTAAGCATGCCAAAATGTTCTCTGGTAATACTTCGAGTACGAGTGGAATTTTCAATACTCACTATAAGATTTTTATTTTTTTTTAGTTCATTATTATCAATATTTTCATTTGGCTCGTCAACATCTATTTCTGCACATTCGTTAAGTGACATTTTGTTTTATAAACTGTCTGAAAATAAAATTATTAACATTAAGTCATTCTAATCTAATTCTAACAGAAAATAATATAGACTATATAAGTGCATTTAATTTTTGCTATAGAAAGACTAATTAATTTATAACAGCACAATTCATAATTATCATAACATAATAATACATTTTCTATTACTATAAGTTGTACCTAAAATCTTTGTTGTAATAATGTTTTAATAAAATGACACTCGAGAAAAGTAAATATTAGTCTTATTTGAAATAAATTAATATTTATTATATTTGAGACACAACTTCTAAATATACGATGAAATATTAATACGTTTACATGTATCATTGGCTGCGTTCAGGAAAAAAAGCTGCTTTGCAACTGTGTAAAATGCGTGAATCTAATTAGTGTATACTTTTAATTTTGGCTAAATCTAACAGCATACGCCAATCAGATTCATGAATTTTACAACAATTGTAAAGCAGCAGGCTCGAATTCATAGTCGTTTCTCAAATCTTAAGATTAGAGAATTTCTTAAATCTATCCTAATGCGACCATTTCATTGGTTGAATAGAATAGCTTAACCAATGAAATGGTCGTATTATGATAGATTAAGAAATTCTCTAATCTTAAGATTTGAGAAACTACTATGGTCCATATTATGAATCCTCTTTTATCGATAAAAGGGCTTTTAAAAGTGGCATACAGCCAATCAGATTTAAGGCTGGTTTAGAGGCCGTAACTGTTAACTTATGACGGAATCGATAAAGTTCAATATTGGAATTTCAATGCTTTTGTTCATGTTGAAAGCAAAAGAGGATTCAGAATATGGGCCTATGAATTCGGACCTATAGGCGTAAGACTTAAGAAATTGACCAATCCCAGTTGAAGTTCAGAAGAATAATCAACTGTGATTGATCAATTTTCTTATGACCTTATGGTTACGACTAAAATTTTTGTACGTGCAAAGGCCTTTAGAAGAAGACAAAGAGAATGAGTAAGCTAAGATTAAAATTAAACGACATTGGTAGAAACGGCCATAAAAGTGACATGTAAACGTATTCATTGAGTTTTATCTCTTGCAAATTTATTTTTTCGGCGCGCCGCATTAATTTTTGGCGGCGGTGTTTGGCGAAAATTTTAAGATTGGCGGCGGCGGAATCGATGAATGATTATTTATCGGCGGCGGCGGCGGCGTGGCGCGGCGGCGCAAGGATCTAGAGGAAAGGAACTCTACTGGAAAGCCGCGGAAAATAATATATTTCTAGAGAGCCAACTTCGTGGTTGGGAGTTGCACATGCGCAGTATGTGCATTATTGAAAATTATTTTGTTGTAATTAATAAATAATCCATCAGCAAACATCATTGAAGAAATTGAAACTAACAATCAATTTCCTATCGATTTAACATACAATTAATTTAAAAAATATTAAAAATTATTTTTAGGTATGATCAGGTATTTATTTTGTTAATATCAATTAAATTAATAACCAATAAACGCCAAAATCAGACCAACAATAATCAACAATTGATTAAAATTATTGAATGTTCAAAAAATTATTAATTTTGGTTAGCCATCTTCACGCTTCACGTTTCACGTCTTTCTAACAAACTACACTAATACCCATATCGCTCAATTCGGTTCAATATTTATTTTGAACAATAATGTCAACGAATATTATTGAAACGATTATTGAGACGAAAAAAGACGCAGAAGGCAAAAACAAAACCAAAATCTATTGTACATTTTGCCCTTCAAAAATGCTTAATCCTGGGACTGCCAGGTTAATAAATATGGAGGTTAGTATTGTATACGTAACATCTCAATATTGGAGGTTAGTATTGTGAACGTAGTAACATCTCAATATTGAAAAAATTACACGACTACTTATTTCTTTTACATAATATTAATTTAATCATCAATGTATTTATGTTGCTTTATTATTGTTAATTTAAAAACGTGTTTAATATATTATGTTTTTTACATTTTGCAGATTATTTACAACTTAAAAATTATATTGGTTATTTTATATGATATATACTATATAAATTTCTTATTTGTGGAAAATATTCATTCCTAAAAACTTATCTAAATAGATAATTGTACAATTAAGTAAATAAATAATGTAAATATTTTTTACAGTTTGCGTTACCTTATATTCATAGCAAAGGAGAAGGTAAAGACATTCAGTCAGAAGTTATTTTGAACTACTGGTTAGTAGAAGATATGTATACTTTTGAAAATATTGGTGTGTCACATACAGTAGGTAATGTCAAGTACTTAGCTTGCGCTGATTGTGAGAGGGGTCCAGTAGGGTGGCATGATTTGTCCACTAAAAAGTCGTATATTGCATTGTGTAGAGTCAAACATGAATAAATAGGAATATGTATGCTTATAATAAAATAATTTTATATACATAATGTATAATTTTTTTGTATAAGCACAAGTGTACAGAAACAATGTCATAGGTATAAAATAATAGTTATATAACTATATGAATGTGTTTTTTATACAAAAGTTACTCTAGATTTTTATAAAATAAATTAATATATCTTTTTAAATTAGTAAAATAATTAAGGATAAATCCCTCTTCATATAAAAATAAGTCAAATATAAGTATGATTATTTCATATCAAGTTTATAATTAGAATTATTCTTATTCCATGTACAATCTGAAAAATTTTGTTATTTTTTATAAAAATAATAATTAGTTAAGAATAAGTAACAATTTATTATTTTAGTTGACAATTTAATATTTTATTATAATATATGTTGTAAACAGTTAATAAATAATAAATTATTGATACATTTTACAATCAATAAATTTTATTTATAATTAAAAATTATCTGTATTTTATATATACATAACATATGCATTGTATAAATTAAGTACATGCATGAAAGTACATATAACTTGTTTTAAGTATCATATACATACATAGTTACAGATGTAATATACATATTAATATAATTAATTGTAAATAAATGTTATATAGACATATAATGTTTATACATGTAAATGTAATATCAAACGCAACATCAAATATGAGCTATATAAATTGTTAGATATATATTATTAACTTAATTAAATTGACATTTATTGTCAGATATTATAATAGTGTGGAACATTTCGACATTTACTTATTGTGTCTTTTTACATTAAAATCTTGCATATACATTATATTATCTTTAATCCTACGGATACTTTTACAATTACAAGCGGTTTTTATTTCTGTCCTCTTTTTTTGGGATTAACTGTTTTCCATTGTTGTTCAGTTATGTGTTCAATGTGTTCTAATTTAAAATTTATTGTATATCTGTCAATAAAAACTTCTTGTATATGTTTTTGTATAATATTGTTTATAGTTATACAATAAATTTTTATATAATAAATTTTATTTGTTTAAATATATAATTAGGCTTACCATTTTATAATTTAAGTTGAATTTAGTTTGTCACGAAGACAAATGTGTTTGTTCAATCTTATCTTCACAAAAAATCTTTATAAAAAAAAATCGATTTTACAGCTCAAAAATAAATATGAGATCAGTAGACAATATGCCAAATGTAAAAGGTATACTAATTTTCACAAAGTGACGAAAACACAAACTTGGTGTGCTCGGGTCGAAGCAGAAAAACTGACTATAAAATTATAGAGTATAATAAATAAGATTGATTATTTGTAGATTGTAATAAATATGATTTTTGTTTGAAAATATAGCATTAAACGATGTAAATTTTTTCTTTATACATATTTTTACTTCCTTCTACTTTATTAGACTTGCAATACGTTTTTAAAATAACTTTTTAAAATCGTAATTAATTTGCCTGTATACTGATTTTATATTTATTTTTGAGCTATAAAATCAATTTCTTTTAACTGAACGTATTCTTTTGTAAATTTTTTAAAGATTTTTTAAAGAGAGAGAGAGAGCACATACATACATACATACGTAGATACATACATACATATCTTAATAATATATATATATAAGAACTTTTTTTTTTTATTAATTAAAAATTTTTTAAATAGTGTAATAGATTTCTTATTAATATCACCTTGAGTGAACAAAAGTACCTTTTTCTTAGAGAAAGATGTTGAAAATTTATAAACAGATTTAAAAATAAAAGAAAACCTATTGGCTTTAAAGTTTTGTAAGTTGAAAGGCTTATAGGTGGTCTGTATCTGGCTCTCCAAGGGAAGAAACCTATTATGTTAGTTTAAAGATCTTTACTTAATATAATATTATTAAGATCTATAGAATGATATAAGTTATTTCAGAAAAATAATTCTCAAATTTTAACTTTAAAGACAAATCTCAGTAAAGATGCGTTATAAAAAAAATTTATAGGAACTTATACGAGACCACATGTTCACAAGAGATGGCCCACCTTCCCCTTCTATCTTTCTCTCTCTCCCTCTCTCTCTCTCTTTATATATATATATATATATATATATATATATATATATATATATATGTATACATACATACATATATACATACATACACATGGAGCCATCAATGTGCAGAGACATACTTTATATATGTGTTTGTATGTACATAAAACTGAGAACGCTCTCTTCATAAGAAAAGTCTAATAATATAAATATCTGTGTTAACAACATTATCTAGGATTTCATAATTTGTATATTCCAAATAAGTTGTTTTATAAAATTTTCTTAAAATTATTTCTTTTGTTGTTTGCATAGTTAGGAAAAGTGTTATGGAGTTGGATTTTGTAATTTATAGTTCTTATCTTTTTCATATTAGAATCTTTATTTAGTATATGCAGTAATATAATCATTGGAACGTACAAGTTTTTTCTTATCTATTAATTTCCAATAATATTTTTCAAATTTTTTATCAAATGGTAGTGGGTCTGTTGTACAATTATCCTGTTGCATAGGTCCAATAACGAGAATTAAATTGCCTTTGTAATTTTCTATATAATTACAAAATGCACTATTGTTATTAAAGTAACAAAATAACATAGCATATCGTTTTGGTACTTGAAAATTCATTGATGCCTTCTCAATAAAAATAATATTTTTCAAGAATTGTGGTGGAGAATATTTGCTATTCCACCAGGAACTATCCAATTCTATGCCTATAACGTCTAATCCTTAAAAGTATATTATAAAAAAAAAACAAACTGTAAAAATATTATTAAAAGAAAATATTAATATATTTTTATTTCAAAAACTTACCTGAATATTTTTGTAATAACCATTCTAGTAATCCACAACCACAACCGATGCTTGCAATTCCAAATAACTTATACTTTCGTATAATATTATTCATCCAATACAAATCATTTAAATCAGGCAATATCCATGATAATCTCCTGAGATCATTAGTTGTGCAAGATAAAGCAGTTATTTCTTCCCACTTTTGAACATTATATAACGAAATAATATTTTCTTCGATATTGTCATCACTCGTTACTGAATATATTATATATGTATATAAATATTAAATATATTTTTGTTACAGAAAGATAATCTTAATATAGTCTTCTTCTTCTTCAAACTTAAAAAGAAAATAAATGACACATTACTTACATGACATTGTAAGATGCAGAGTACAGAATGCAGGATACAAATATATAACAGACTATTTATACAAATGAGAGAGGATGTTCGACGCTGAACTTGAATTGTGTAATTTTTCCAATAATAGATAGCTGTACTAGCTATAGTATACTTCAATAATGTATATATTAACTCTGAATACACATACACATATTTGTTCATTAGATTTTTATTGTGACGAGATATAAGTATGTAAAATAGAGATATAAGTCAACTTATCAAAAATCTTATTTATATTTTATCCTGCTTTGTTCCATTACAATATAACAGGAAAATATTTCAATTATACACAAATTCGTTAATTATAAAATATTATCAAGAATATATTCTATATGATAAAGTAATAATAAATTAGACATTTATTTCTAAATCTTATGCATATTTTTAATCGAGCTCAATGCTTTGTAATGCATAATGTATATCATCCTTTGATATATTTAATAGAATTTTTTGATGTATATTACTACCTGAATATTCATATATTAACAATCTATAATCATCTAATTTTGTGCAAATATCAAATGTTTGAGTGATGTTGGGTGTTTCATAGCCTTAAAAAGAAAAAAATTATTAAAATGTACAATTTTTTTATATTACTTTATATTAATTGTCTCTATACAAACCATTAAAGGAACATAAAAATTCAAACTGTTTGTAAACATTTATAAAACGAACTTCTTCAACACCAGTTCGTGTAACTTCTGAACATATGGCTTGCAAGAATACTTGTTCAAATTTCGAACAATGTTTTATTGCTTGAACCTTTGGATTTGTTATCATCTCCGACAAAGCTTCGTTTACATCATGTATGGTTACTGTGGTATCGTTGCGTATTTCGGTAATTTCTGCTGCACGACGACAAATGTCCAAAGCACGGCGAGCGTCACCCGATACCGCAGATATTTTTCTATTGTATATAAAAATAATATAAGTTATTATATTACGTAAAGATTCTTAAAATATTAAATTAAACTTTATCAATTTTATTTTATTAATAATTCTTTGTCAATAAAAAAGTAGTACTATTTATAAGTAGTACAGTTTAAAAAATTCTTTTTATAACATAATTATAATAAATTATATATAATTATATATAAATTATAAAAATTATATATATATATATATATATATAAATTATATATAATTATATATAAATTATAAAAATTATATATATATATATATATATATATAAATTATATATAATTATATATAGAATATATATTAGTTTTACTTGCACACATACATGTTTATAACAACAGAGTTTACAATAACATAGTGTTCCATAATTGATGGCATAAATAATAACTAATTATTTTATATAAAAAAAAAATAAAAATTATTTCATATAAAGATTTGCGTTCAAAAACTTCCAGCTGGGATTGGGAATCTATAATATATAATATGTAACATAAACTAGATTTCTAGTCCCAGCTGGTCCAAACTGAGAATTATTGAACATAGATTTTGTTTTCGAGAAATTTGGCTTTAAAAATATTGGGACCACTAATAATCATGTATTACACATTATTGAATGTGTCTCCAAGTCTTAATAATTAAATAATAAATACTAATTTATAATATTCTTAAATAAAACTAATAACATCATGAGAAAGGCAATACAAGCCAAAATTTTAAATAGGGACATATTACAACTTGCACATCTGTATACTTTTAAGAACTTTGTATTGTTTACATTCAATTTGTTCTTGAATTTTTTGGTTTTTAAAAAAAATTCAAATTTTTAGTTGTGTCTTTACACTTTGTTTTTGACTCATATTGCCTTTCTCCTAATTTTATTAAATAAATAAATAAATAAATAAATATATATGTGTGTGTGTGTGTGTGTGTGTTTGTGTCTGTGTGTGTGTGTGTATTCTCTGTTAAGAATATAAAATTTATCAGACTATATTTATGCACAATTTCTTCAGTAACTTATAATATTTTAAATACTTTAGTAAATGGAACATTATATTTCCTAATCTTTTAGATATTTTTATTCATAACTTCAGATGAAGAAAATATTTTAAAGATTTTTAATGTAACTTTCTAAAATAAATTTTTATTACGTATTTTTAAATGTTTTTCACTTATATGAAAGAAAACACAGAGCTTAAGTTTCAAGTGTCAGATTTGCAAATATACTAAAAAACTGAATAGCTTTTGTAATATAAACATTTTTCACTTGCATATCAATTTTATTTTTTTGTCATTAAAAATTTTAATACAGAATTTTAATAAAGAATAAGTACTCTATGTTCAATGTTTTGTTACGATATTGAATATATATAAAAAAATAGATATAACTTTTTAATATTTTTTAAACAATATTAAATAATAAAAAATAATAAAACATAATTTACAACTTGAATTGGTGGATTATCGACTGCATATATATAAGAATAAAATTACCAAAGACAAAATTTTTTTAAATAATCTTATTCCTAGTAAAATTCAATGAGAATTGCCTGATTTTTTTGAGATACAAAAGAAATCCATAACATTCAATGTTTTCACCAATTTTTTATGTTTTGCTAAAAAGTAGACACCCTATTATAAAATTGTTAAAGTTTAAAAGAAAGCAAAATATTAAATATGTTACTCATTTTTAAATTTTGAAATCAATTTGTTTTTCTCAAAAAGCAAGACCTTATATATATTAAAAAATTTTATTTTACTTCTTTGACTTATTTTTTTCACATAAAATTATTATCTTTTCAATTGTATCATCAATTGCAGGGAGAGAGAACACCTTGTATATACTAAAAATTAGTATAATTTGTAAAACATGATAATATTTAATTAGAGAACATTTTAAAAACTTATATAACAAAGTTATACAATAAAACGTTAAAAAATATGCATATGTATGTGTGCAAAGACATATACAGGGTGGACCATTTTAATCCATCCAGTCGAATATCTCGAAAACCAAGTCCGGAAGAGAAAAATGTTTCAGACAAAAGTTGTTTGGTTTCGAGGAGGCCATAAGATGGTACCATTGGTTTGATCTTGAAAAGTCATTTGAAGGTCATGTAAAGGTCACTTCAAGTTTTTAAAGTAAAAATCTGAATTTGCAACTAACAGTTACACATTTCTACTTTAACATAATTATGTGTTTTAATTATGCCAATTGATTCGTCTCGTTATTCTGTGCATAAAAGTATTAGAGTAAGATAATCATAAAATGAATATTTTATGAGATATCTTGTTTTTTATGTCAGAATACTGCAACTTTGAAGCCTTATAACTCAAAAAATACTTAATGAAAAATACTTTGTCATAAGTGTTTTGGAAAGCTCTCGAGATGAGCTACAAGAATATGTAAAAATATATAAGGTGTTCCATTTAAAAAACTTGAAGTGACCTTCACATGACCTTCAAATGACTTTTTAAGGTCAAACTAATGGTACCATCTTATGACCCCCTCGAAACCATACAACTTTTGTCTGAAACATTTTTCTCTCCCGGACTTGGTTTTCGAGATATTCGAATGGATGGATTAAAATGGTCCACCCTGTATATATATATATATATATATATAAAATATAAAAAATATGATATATTTACCGTGCAATTAATTGTAAAGCTTCATTTTTAAAAATATTGATATCTTTAAGTCTAGTCAATATTATCTCTTGTAATTGCTTATGATTGTATGGTTGAAAAGTTACTCGAGTAAGACCTAATCGTGATGTAACTCTACCCATTAAAAGTCTCTCTGGGAGATCCATAGTATTTGCAATAGTAATAACTACTAATCGAGCAAAGATTTTAGTAGGCCAATCTAGTAAATTATATATCACATCTTGTCGTTTTGTACATAATAAATCAAGCTATAAAATCCAAATAAGAAAAAAACAATAAAAATTAATGCAATAGAATAAATAATAAAATAATAATATATAAATTCATAAATCCAAAAAATTCAATTAAATAAGAAATAAATGAAAATATACACAATAAAAATTAAATAAAAATATATATGTATACCTCATCTACAAGCAACAATGTCATTGGTCTCTTAGCATTGCTACTGAATTTCTTTTCTAGTGCATTATATGCTTGTTCCCATGTTAAAACCTTTCCAGATAATTGCTTTAAAATCTGAACATAAGCTTGCCTTGGATCAGATAATTTCATACCATTAATTTCAATAAACTCAAAATAGTTTAATTTACCCTTTTCTACTGATCTCTTTAAACATTTTATAATTTCATTTACAGTAGCAGTTTTACCTGTACCTGGGACACCACTTATATAAATACATCTGCAATTAATATTTGTACATATTTTGTATTATTTTAGTAACTAAAAGTAAGTGTTAAATGATATTTATTAAAATTACCCTCCACTATTGTCTATTAGTTTGCTTTCTAAAAATGTATAAATATCATTGAATTGTTCTTCTCTGCAAGGTAATGACTTAGGCACTGTACTGACATGTAACCTCATTCTAGCTTCTTGTAATGGTGTAATTGGTTTAGCTAAGGCTTTAGTCCTTACTTTTACAGATGGTGTTAAAGCACCAGGTTTCAATGATGCGCGATGTGACTTTACCTATATAAATATTTATTAAACCTTTCTATATTACTGATTCAAAAACATTTTTTATATTTTTATCTTTTTGTTTAATAGTCAACAATTTTTTGTAACATTATATATAGTCTCTATCTTATACGCTTTGATCTTACTTTCATCTGTTTATTGTGTTATTGATTCATATTTATCAGGCAATTAAAATAATAAATAATAAATTAAAAATTAATAAATTGTTAAAAATAATTAATTAAAAAAGTTTAAATATTATTTATATGAGAAAAAGAGAAAGTCCAATTAGAACCTGGGTTCAGTAAGTACCGTGTATATATAATGTGAAAAAAAAGTTTACTATTTGACGTATATAAATTGTAACAGTACCAAACGTTTCGATCCACTTTGGATCCTTTTCAATAGAGAAATAGAAGTAATGTATAATAGAAGTAACAGAGTCAGTGCAATAAGGAGTCGTATGATTCTTTTAATATTGAAATTTTACTACACATATATATGATATACACTATACTAACCTCCATATTTATAAACTTCTGTGCAATCTCAGTATTAAAAATTTTTAAAGAGCAAAATATGCAAAAGATTTTGTTTTTCTTGTTGCCTGTGTTTTTTCTCTTCTCGTTTCAATATTATTCGTTGAACTTATTTCAAAATAAATCTTGAACCTGAAAGAAACTTGAAAGAGGCTATACCGGTATTTTTCGTGAGACGCTTTCTACATATAACATGTAATAAAGGTAAATTTTCACGAGCCGTTGAAACCGATTGAGCAATAAAAAGGATCACGTGACCAAGAATGACGAATTCATAGGACGTGTTCGAAAACAAGTTCAGTTCACAGACTGTATACTATAACTAGACCGCTAACTTTCTTATATATTAGCAGAGAGAAGACTGAGAGTGGTCATGCCCCCGTTTTTTAGGGAACGCTTTTTCCCCGCCGTACAGTGGCGCTAACTGGATCCACAATTGAGTTTTTGGAACTACGCGGCTGGATCTACTTTCCAGTGCCACGGTAAAACGACCGATTGGTTCGAGTCCGTGCTAGATCCACAAATTGTGGTTCGTGTCCGTGCTAGATCCATAATTGTGGATCTCAAAGGGTGCGTTCTTTAATGCAGGTCTGCTGTAGATGGTCGTTCGTTTACTCCATCTGCAAAAGCGACTGCAGCGCAATCTTCCATTCATTTACGCAGAGATACATCCCATCTGCGCAGTCACCTCAGAGGTTCTGCTCTGGATGCTCTGCTCACAATACTGCGTAAACGAACGCAAAACTGTCGCCTAACAAATAAAAAGATAGTCTAAGCGTGTATTAAAAATTATTTAAAAATAAGTTTTTTTAATAAAGTTAAGACTCAGGAGGGTAAAGAAGAATGTATAATTGTATTACAGTAGTTGTTAACCTTTAATATTTTTATACGTTCGTAAACAAAAAATTGATGTAATGTATATATATATATATACATACATAATGCACACACACATACACACATACACATTAAATCAAACTTAAAACTTTTTTGACATACATTAGTATAATTTATTAAAAATTCTAAAATATTAATTATTAAACTAATAAAAAAATAATATTACCGTATCATCTAATAGTAACAGCTCTTCATCGGAACTATCTGACAATAAATCAGAATCTGATGAGCTATCGCTATTAATAAAGTCTATTGCACCACAAATAGCATTATTCAAAACTATATTCATCTTTTTAAATAAAATATACTTTTGCTAGAGCGAAATAATGCTTTAAAAAACAATTAAATATGTTTACTGTTTTCAATGTTCTATTGGTAGATACGATCCAATACAATTCAAGCAGCTGTTTGCGCAGAAATCCGTTCGGGATATTACGTCACGTAACTAGCAGATGTGAGACGCAGTGGATGCGCTAACTACTGCATTAAAGAACGCACCCAAAAGTACGAAACATATAATAGATTTATTAATATGTTTTATTAGATATTATTAACTGCGTAATCTTTTTCCATTTTAGGATATATTATAAAGTAATATATACGTATATATAGAATTAAAATGCATATTTCATTTCACTTTAATGTTTTAATAATTTCAATAAAAAAGTATTTTAATAAAATATATATGTGTATATTACTTCAATAAATGTTACCAAAATGAAAAATAAGATTATACGCAATGTTTTATACTTTATTAAGTGATATGTATACGTGTACCAATCAACTGACACAATATATATATATATATATATATATATATATATATATATATATATATATATATATACAGGGTGGACCATTTTAATTCATCCAGTCGAATATCTCGAAAACCAAGCTCGGGAGAGAAAAATGTTTCAGACAAAAGTTATATGGTTTCGAGGGGGCCATAAGATCGTACCATTGGTTTGACCTTGAAAAGTCATTTGAAGGTCACGTGAAGGTCACTTCAAGTTTTTTAAATGGAACACCCTATATATTTTTACATATTCTTGTAGCTCATCTCGAGAGCTTTCCAAAACATTTATGACAAAGTATTTTTCATTAAGTATTCTTTGAGTTATAAGGTTTTAAAGTTGCAGTATTTTGACATAAAATACAAGATATCTCGTAAAATATTCATTTTTTGATTATCTTACTCTAATACTTTAATGCACAGAATAATGAGACGAATCAATTGGTGTAAAGAAAACACATAATTATGTTAAAATAAGAATGTGTAACTGTTAGTTGCAAATTCAGATTTTTATTTTAACATAATTATGTGTTTTCTTTGTATGGCCAACCATACAACTTTTGTCTGAAACATTTTTCTCTCCCGGGCTTGGTTTTCGAGATATTTGACTGGATGAATTAAAATGGTCCACCCTGTATATTATAAAAAACTATCCAAAACTAACTATATTTTTGTATTCAAAAATATGTAGTTAAATTACAAAGTAATAGTATAATTTTAGGTTAACTAGCATTTATGTCAATAACTTTTTGTTCAAATAATTTATGAAATTATTAATTTGTTAATTATTATTAATTTGATATAAAACAATAATTTCAGGTAAATACTTTAGATTAAAAACAAAATGAGAAATGCAAGTCATTTTCGTATTATTGCGAGTTATTGCATGTCTTTATATATTTTACTAAAACGTAGAAAAAGACAAATCAGATGGTTGCATAGGCGATGGCATACTAGACCGATCAACCAAATGAGAGTTCGATATGGAGACTATGAAAATTTATTTCAAGAACTTAAAAATGATACAGAACTATTTTATCGCTACACTAGAATGACACTTCCTCATTTTAAAAAACTTGTAGAATTAACAACGTCAAAATTAAAAAAAGCAAGTACACGTGCCTCTTGTTCCAGAACATAGACTTATAATAACTTTAAGATAATAATTTTACATAACGTAAGATTTTAAGATGCTTGACACTATAACTATTGCTCTTTATATATATGTATATATATATATATATATATATATATATATAAATTTAAAATGCTATATAATTATAAAAATTTAATTTTGTTTTAAAATCTGTCAGCAAATTTTTAGTCCCTTTCTTTTACGCACACACTCAGCTATACACACATCGCGTGTAGCAATCAGCTAATCGCAGCGTCCGACGTTATTTTAAGGAACACTTATTCCTGACGTAATTGTAAGACATTTTCTTCTTTACAAAAATTTTATTTAAAGCATAATTTTATGTTATAAGATAAAATAGTTAGCGACTCATGCGGCGGTAATCACTCGTCGGACGGTCAGCTGCGTCCGCGCTCGTGGTGCGCCGCGCCGCTCCTGGCTGCCTTCTATACTCGATGCGTGATTTGCTAACTATTTTCGCTTATAACTCAAAAACTACGCTTTAAATCAAATTTTGGTAAAGGAAAAATTGTCTTAGAATTGTGTCGGGAGTATATCATTTTACGGACGGAAGGTTGTTCTGCCACACCCTATATATTCACTCTGGCGGGAGTACTTTTGAGATTTCGACGTGTAAAACTGTCGTTTGACGAGATCCTTCTTTGCCTTATTTTTGATTATTGCTGATGAGCCTGGTACGGCCTCTTAGAAAACTTGGAGATTTCTATTTTGCACCATTTGTTTGTCTCTTAAGATTATGCAACTGTGTTTGTTGTTCGGTTTCATTTATCTGGAGGATTTCGCTATCAATCCCTTCCAGGTATGTATAAAATTATATAATATGCTAATTTTATATTTTTTGATTTGTACTTTAGTTAAGACATTTATTTGATTGAAATGAAATTGTACTTTAATTAGTTTTCTTTATTATTCGTATGTATCAAAAAATATATCAGGATATATATCATCTTGTTGGATTAGTGCCTGATTTACAATTATAGTTTTTGATGGATTTGAATATTCTCTTCATGCCATTGAATTTACTTTGGCACCGTGGACCAGTAACATTGTGTCCATGGTTACAAAGGTCACTACTTATTAAGTTCCATATTCGCTTTTGCAACATTTTGTCTGTAAAAAAACAATTAATCTGTGAGAAAGGTCATGCACAAATTCAAATCATTATAATAAATAACAATCATTTTCTTACCTAATGTAACATCTTCCTCTCGCTTCCGATATTCCTCAATGAAGAGAAGAATGGCCCGGTGGGATCATTTAAAAGCTGAATCTTCTGATTCAAAAGTTTCGGCATCAGGAGTTGATGTCATTGAAACTGTGAATGCTGAACTTGATGGTTCTGGTTCCTTTTTACTTTGTCGAAACACTTATTTTTTGGCGCTTTGATATTGAGTTAGATTCTAGATGCACTGGATATTTTCTTTTCAAATGCCGCATCAAATTGGTGGTATTATATACCAGCACTCTTTAAAACTTTTGTGCGTACGTATGTTACGTCCTGTAGACTTCACGATTCTTTCTTTTCTAAAGGAATGCATAAACATTTAGAGATAGTGATTCTGAGAACGCTCTACGGTGAATATCAAACCGTGAGAGTTGTCACTTTAATCACACTCCACGAATTTTACGTTACGTGGACAATAAAATTTTTCCACGAGCAAACCTCCGTAAGGCGAGACCAACTCTAAATAAGATAACTAAAGAAATCTTAGAAATTGAATCGAGCATAAACACTAGAACGGCTCTCTAAATATTAAAGGAATTTTAAATAAAACAGAGTCACCGTAACTCGAAGCAGTTGCTTAGAACTGCAATCGTAAATTCGAAACGGCGACGAAAATTTAAGAAGCATTTTATAAGAAAGCTCGCCTGTCGGACCACCTAAAGTGACAATTGTTTATAATAAATTTCTAAATAGCGATAAACGACTCTGACGGTACCAAATTCCTTATTGGCCAAACGGAAAAATTTCTTAAACTAATAGAGAAGAACTTTTTGAGACTCGAAGTCGAAAGAAATACCCCTCTAAACGTATGGGGGCGTTAATTGAAAATCTAATTCGTCCAATTGTCCAATGAAGAAGAGGTACAAATTCTAGTATTTAATGCGAAGAGTAATGCGCCGCGACATCACTACTACGGTTCGACCTCTCGTGCATAGTAACTGTTACTTTTCTTTGACTTCGGCTTCGAGACACGGAATTGATACTCCATCTCAGCTATTAATTCTTCGGGTGTTAACACTTTCGAATATTAATACTTTCAAATCCGCGACGTGTGTTTTGGCTCATAATTAACCCAGACTCTTTGTGAAGTGATTGCGTGCAAATTAAAAGTTCAAGAGCTTCAGAGTTAAGCTCCGAAGCGAAGCCAGCTGCTAGATTCAAGCCTCTCCTCGAGTTCCGGGAGAAAAGTGTTCTCTTCTCCTGCTGGGTGTTCTCGGTGACCGACTCCATTCTCGACCACGCGACCCGGAAAAAGGGTGTTCTTTCCTTCTGCCGGGTGTTCCCGGCGGCCGCGCTCCCGACTAACCGTCGATCCGGGAGAAGGGTATTCTTTTTTCTTGCCGGGTGTTCCCGGTGACTGACTCCACTCTCGACCACGCGATCCGGAAGGAGGGTGTTCTCTCCTTCTGCCGGGTGTGCCCGGCGACCGCAACGAAACGCGCTCGACCGTCACGCAGCGACCTGCTTGTAAGGCGAACCGCTCGCAACCCGCACCGCACCGCTTGTAAATAGCCGTACTACGAACCACTTGTAAAGCGAACCGCTCGCAAACCGCGCCGCCTTAGCCTGTAGCATCCGCGACCTGCTTGTAACGTGAACCGTTCGCAACCCGCGCCGCCTTAGTTTGTAAACACCTGCCACCTGCTTGTAATGCGCACCGCTTACGCCTGTAAATAGCCATACCGCGACTCGCTTACACCGCTAATCGCTTGCACCCGTACGGCTTGCCGTACACGCCCGTTTGCGCTCACACATCCCACGCGCGCACACACACACACACACGCACACGCACACGTACACGCACACGCACACACGCACACACACACCCACACCACACGCACGCAATCACACTTGTAAATAGCACACGACTCCAAACACCTGTAAATACTACGCTTAATAAACGCTTGTTACTGTCAACCACGTTCTCGTCAATTGGAGTCTTCCTCTTCTGAATCCTGGAACCGATGAGCTTGTCTGAGATGTCGGGAAAGATGCACCGTTACAAATTAACTAAGAACTGTTTCCCCATATAAAAAAAGATATTAACGTTTCCTCGTGGAGGTTCTTAGTGGATCCTGCCACTCTCAAGAGAATTAAGTCGGGCGCCAGAGTAAACAAACGGCGCCGTAGCCATCGTACAGTCAGAGTCGCGGCTAGGGCCTTAGCAGATAAAAATTTCATTGTAGATTTTCAAGAATTAATGTAGAGTTATTTAATTTACTTATAGCTAAGCAAACAAACCCACAAACTAACACTGACACTTCCCCTCCTATTTCAATAAATATTCCTCCTCCTTTAAGAGAACCGGAACCGTTCCGCTCACCTGACCCTTCTCTTCGCACCTCTGTCGATCTCCCTCCCCCTTCACATCCCATAGTATTATCCTTTCACGTACATCCCTTCCCATCTCTTTTCGATTTACCGGCTCCTTCCAACTCCCTCTACCTCTGAACCCCCTTCACCCTCATCAGCTTTTACCATCATCTTGAGATTCACCCCCATCTTCCCCTCAAAATTTACCTGACTCTCAAGGAGAGTCAGATAAAATTTGGGAGACCCTTTGTGAAGTCGCCGAGGTCGTCGTCAACCTAGAGAAGGAAAACGCAAGTTCCACCGAAAAGGAACAACCCGATAATTCCGAACATCGAGAAGCTTCTCGTCCCCTTCCTCTAGATCCTCTCCAATATCTACTCAATAACCTCCCAGAGTTTCGACATCCCCTTCCAGACGGCTCGTATACAATCTGGCCCTGTTGACTTAGAAACTCTTTACTCCGTCCTTATATCCAACCCTGGTGGATCCGTTATCCCGTGGTTCCTCCCTGGTTATAGATATCCTCTCGCCATTCCAATAGAGCTCCTCTGGAGGAAATTTCCTCTTTCCACGATTAATTTTCAAGAATTATAATTTCTTCCTTGCCCTTTCCTTTAAAATTTTAAGAATTATTGTATAAATACCAGTCAAGTGATAAGTCCCTCTTAGTCCACCTCCAAATTATCTGACTGACGACCTTCCGAATTTATGTAACACCCGTAAACTCCCACACACTCACAACACACACACTTACAACACACACACACACACACACATACACACACACACACTGTCAGCTCATTCATAAGTTAGATTAACCGTCTAATTATAATGTTAATAATTTTTTAAATCTTATATATATTTTTTCATTTTCTATTAATAAATGTATAAAATTAAAATTTTAATCTATTAATCAAATTTATTAACCCTTTCAAATATATTTCCCTAACTCCCAGATCGCACAAGGTCCCGTCTCGCGTAACAGGGATTAAACTCCCTTACCGAAAAGAGACCACCAAACGAACAGCCTACTGACCCAGTAAAAGAGACCCTCGAGGTCTTTGACCGGATCAGGCCTTGCACAGTTCGTTCGAGTCAAAAGCATTTAAGATTTTAACGCGTTTCGGCAAGGGTAAGTTCCGTCCTTCCATTACCTCATCCTTTTTCTGAGTCTGGACGTAAGATGTACAACGAGGAAATAGCATCTTCTTTCTTAAAATATATCCAAACAATATTTTCGCTTTCTTTTTTTATACCTTCTTTTGATCTAGTATTTGTTTGTTCTTTGGTTCCATCATTTATTTTGTGTACTTTTACTCTATCGCTTTTTTTATCATTTACCCTATTGTACACTAATTTATGAAATATAAAAAATATAGAAAAAATTCGTTGTTTATCCAAAGAATATATTGACTCCTAATGGCCATAAAATTCTGTATGCTGATGTTGCAATACAGAATATTATTGCAATTAATAAATTCCAGTCTAGAATCCTCTGCGAATGAACAAAGACTTGGTGATGTTACTAAGAGAAGACTGATATTAATAACTCTCTGTAAGAGAATACAGATTTTTTATTGTACAAAATACATAAAAAGATAGAAAAGAAATGTGATTTAAGTTAGCGTAATTATATATTAGGTGAAAAATTAAAATAGATATTATTTTCGATTATTAAATAACTTTTGTTGGACACATCTTTCCAAATGTTACATGTTAGTGTAAAAGACGCAGTTTTTTGTATATTTTTAACAAATTTGTCTTTTAAAAATTCATATTTTGCATCCAACAGCTTTGTGATTGTTTTTCTGCTTGGTAGTATGTACAAAGGAGTGACTGTCATCATTAATTGTTGAAATCCTTCGTTGTCTATTAATGGCAAAGGAAGATTGTCTTTCGCAATCATATATGTATAGAATTAAGTTAGTTACATTGCACGCTAGTGTACCTCCAGCTGTAAAAACAAAGGACAAAACAATAAGGACACTAAATTATACTAATAAGAAGAAAAAATAAAGTAAAGGAATAAAGAGTTAAATATAAAATACTTACGTCTATGTTTATGCACTGAAACAATTTAGATTGTAAATTAAGATTGTAAAAAATAATTGAAATATTATTAATCAGAATAAAAAAAATAATAATAACTTTCTCTTGATTACTTAAACATCAATTTTTAAATTTTAATAAATTTTCAATCTATGATAAGATATAGATTTAAATCTTTATTCTTTTATTATGTTCAAGCCCTAATAATGTCAAAAGATATTAATTAATCACAAAATGTATATAGTACAAAAGAATATGATATGAAGGACCAATAAAGCAATCGAAACCTAAAGTGGTTAACAATACAATTGTTATATTAAAAATTTAATACAAGTTGCAAACAAAGAAAGAGTTAAAGATGAGCGATACGATATTAATATTTCATGTCACAAATAAAAATATCAATATAGCAAATATATATGTGTATATATGTATCAAACAGGATGTTTTATAAAAATCTCACCGGTACGGACTCTGCCATCCAAGGGTGGCAGTCATCCCAGCACCCACCGGTTTTATAAAAAGATTGTTAGTGCGGAAAAATTATTATTGAAATATCGATATTTGAAATATATACTGTATCCCTAATAAAATGTCTAATATGTCGATGTCAAATATTAATTCTGTCTAAAATCATGGCTATATTCCGCTGAATATATATTTCTATACTTTAAAAGGTTTATTATTAGATTCCAAATAGGACTTAGTTGGAGGGCGCGAGTGTGTGCGGACGTGTGTTGAGCGACTGCGTATATTCAGCGATAATTTACAATAAATAAGATATAGAATAGGATAATTTAAGGCGAGAAGATAGAGAAGAAGGAAAGAAGCAAGGGTAAGTGGAGGCAGAATTAGGGACTACGTAGTAGAGTAGAATCAGGTAAGGAAAGTGAAAGTGGAAGTGCGTAGGACAAAGGAAAAGGTTATGGCGTCGAGAGGGAACGATAAGAGCAAAGCGGGTAAGGCAGCGGTGGCGGTCGATAAGGGTAGGGGGTCTGGTTTACCGATCAAAATAGAGAAAAGATTGACTAGAGTAGCAAAGAGAGAGGAGAATCAGACTACGATAAAGTTGATAAAGAAAGGTAGCAAAGAGAGTGATAAAAACAATAATAATAATAAAAATAAAAATGATAGGAAGAAGGTAACGTTTAATGAAAAAATGATTGAAGAAAAATATAGGTATGAGGGTATTGTAGGAGTTGACAGGTTAATAGAGTTTCAGACAGAATGCAAGGATTATATTAAGAATGTAACTAGTAATTAAAGAAAGAAGAAAGAAAGAAGTACGATGAGCTCTTAGAAGATTAGAAAAAGAAAGAAAGAAATTGGGAGATAAGAGTGAGGATATGTGAAGAGAAAATGGAGGAGCTAGTGAATGAAATTAAAGAGTTAAGAGAGGGAATAGATAATATAGTGAGGGATAGAGAAAGAGAAGGTAGTGGAACAAGCATAAGTTTAAAAAGCACTATGTATAGGAGTGAAGATAGTGTAGTGGAATCTATTCACACAGATAGGAGTGAGGATAGATTAAGCACAAGAGAGGTAGGTAAAATAAAAAGATGGATGATGGATAGAGAAAAAGAAGAGAGGAAGAATAATTTCGCAATTAAAGGCATTAGTAGAAAGGAATTTAATAGGTTTGTGAGTAAAGAATTTACCACAAAGATAATTTTAGAATACGGAATACCGGAAAAAATTTTAACCGATCAAGGCACAAATTTTTTAAGCGAAATATTTAAAAATACGTGTAAATTATTAAAAATAAATAAAATTCAGACGACCGCGTATCACCCTGAAAGTAACGGCGCGTTAGAACGATCGCACAGAACATTAACAGAATATCTACGACATTATATTAATAATGATCAGACTAACTGGGACGAATGGATTCCGTTCGCGATGTTCGCCTACAACACTACGCCACATACAGCTACAGGATACACGCCCTTTGAGCTAGTATACGGACACCAAGCCAAAATACCGACAGCATTAACGAAACCACCACAACCGACATACAACTATGACGATTACGCGCAAGAGCTAAAAGAAAGACTACGCGCCACGAATCAAGTTGCAAAAGATAATCTCACAGAGAAAAAACTGAAATCGAAGGAACACTACGATCGAACCGCAAAAGAAACAAAGTTCAAAATCGGCGATAAAGTACTCATTTACGATGAAACGCTACGACGCGGAAGATCGAAAAAACTCGAATCTCTATGGATCGGACCGTACATAATAATCGAAAAACATTCGAATATCAACTACACGGTAAAGAAAGGAAGGAAAAACACCCGCTTACACGTAAACAAGCTTAAGCCATATATAGAAAACTAGTACTCACCTTCTTCAAGGATCCGTGTCCTAGTCCTCCTCCTCCTCCCCCCGGCGACATCTCAACTCGAAGAAATCGAATTGATCGTGGCCCTTCATCATCTCCACGCGGACGGGATGCATAGGGTCCAGGGCGGGCACCACTGCCCGCACAAACCTCACACCGGGTGTAGTAAATGTAACGCGGAGGGATAATGTGCCCCCCCCCGCGACCCGGGAACTCCGGAGAACGGCGCTCCGCGCCCGCACTACGGCGTCCACCGGCGGCGGTAAACCCACCACCGGTAGGCGACCCCTAACACAATCGCAGCAGATATCGGGATGAATACCATCCCGATACCCATCACACTCGCGACATATTGGCAACCCCCAATGCAACAAAAAGCGCAGCATCTTACTAATGAAACCGTGAGATCCACCTCAACCAAAAGTCGTTGAGAGACTAAACCCACATTATAATATTACCGGTGTATCACCCGCTGGATTAGCGCGAACCCCGCGAAGTCAGAGAAGGCGAGCGACACCCAAGAGATAAAATATAATAAAATGAAAAATAATATGATATTACAGGACATTCGCCTGCTGGATCAGCAAAGGTCACACGAAAGACGACGAAACGAATCCCTCATACCAGATACAAGAATTTAAACATAACCCAGGATTATTCTTCGAAGAAATCGGACAAATCCACTACGCAAAAGAAAACTGGAAACTAGTAATAAAATTAGACTTATCAAACTTAGACGAAAGATACGAGCAAATAAACGAATATCTAAAACAGACCGAAAGATTATGCGAAATTTCACACTCATTATCTTCGAGATACATGTGTGAACCTAGACATTCTAACAAAAAGAGAAGCAAAATATTTAAAAAATATCATAATACAAATTAAAACAATATACAAAAAACAGACAAATAAACGACGAGGACTCATAGATGGAATAGGTTTCTTATCAAAGTCTTTATTTGGCACAATGGACGTTAACGACGAAAAACGAATTAACGAACAACTTAACATATTAGAAAACAGTCAAAAAACAATACAGCATGCCGTACAAAATCAAATTAAAATAATAAATACGACTATCGGGCATATTGATAAAATCGAAAATACAATACAACGTAACGAATACCTCTTACAGAAACGAGTAACTGAGTATATCGAACGCAGCGAGATAAACGAACACTTTACCATAATTACCGCAGTAATAGCAGAATTAATACGCGACGCGGATAACATTATAGAATATCTAACATATACAAAAAACGGAGCAATGCATCCGAGATTAACACCGATAGATAGCATAATAACACATTTAAAGGAAGCAACACAGCAGTTGCCACAAGGACTGTACTTCCCTTTTCAAGTACACACCGAAGATTGGCTTACTATAGAAAAATACGCGAAAATAAGCGCATTCAGCGATAAAGCAATTATTTATACCATTCTAATCTGCCCATTAATTACGCAACCGAGCTATACCATGATGAATGTAATTGCGTTACCTGTATTCAGTTATAACAATATATTCGCAGTAACAGAAATTAACAATAAAATAATTGCGACAGACAAAGAAAAACTAACATACGTTATAGTAACAGAAAAAGATTTAAAAGATTGTATTAACATTAACTCACAATACACATGTGAGCATGCGACACCGACATATAGAGTAAATTTAAATGCACCATGCGAAATACAAATTTTTACACAGCAGCGTCAACGTAACTGTAAGACGAAATACATTATATCAATGCGTACCACATGGATCGCATTACAACAGCCACAAACATGGCTCTACTCGACTGCTACAGAACAACAATTAACAATACAATACGACAAACGACAAGAATACAAAACAGTGATTAAAAACACTGGAAAAATTACGCTGAAGGGAAAATGCAAATTAATAACTCCAGACATGACTATACAGACGAAGCAAACAATCTATGAAACGGATATAGAAACGTACCTGCCTGAATATAACTTGACACTGGTACGAGAACGCAACATGATAACACACGATAACGACACGATACAAGACATAGGTCAACACCGAATGGAACTGACAAAATTAAAATTACAACTAGAAGAAATAGACAACAATTTAAAAAGTAACGAACAAAATTTCTTCGCGAAAAAACAATTCGTATATCCAATGGCGACAAGCGGAACCAAATCAAGAAGCGAATGATGTTCGCTTCTTGATTTGGTATCGGTATTGCTTTACTAAATTTTGTCAAACTATCTTGAAAAGTTAGTAAGTATTTATTTCCGGTATTAGTTATCGTTAATGGACCGACTATATCTAACGCACATTTTTCGAACGGTTTACTCGGTGTATCGGTGATAACGAGAGGTGCTTTAAATCGTCGCGATAGTTTATTTTTTTGGCAAATGTCACATTTTTTAATGTATCGCTCGACGTCTTTCGTTAACCCGGTCCAATTGTGCGTGAGGCGAATTCTGTTTATCGTCCTCTCGATACCTTGGTGTCCTCCTGTGGGTGCATCATGATATTCATATAATATTTGTTCCTTTTCTTCTGCGCTATAGGCACGTGTCGCATCGTTGCTATCTTTCTCGTCCTCTTCTTTATCTCTTTCTTCGCTGCTGATATCGTCCACCTCTTTGTCTTCGGCGGTGAGAATCTTTTCTCTCTCTTGCTCGTCGTTGTCTCGCGTTACGTTGCGGCTTAGCGCATCGGCGTTCGCGTTCGCACGTCCGGCCTTATGTATTATCTCATAGTCGTACTCTTCTAATTTTATTCGCCATCGAATTAATCGTGATCCTGGATCGTTCACGTTAAATAACCATATTAGAGGTTTGTGATCTGTAATGACCTTAAATTGTGTTCCGTACATGTAGGGTCTGAAATGCTTTACAGCCCATACAATAGCTAATAGTTCCTTTTCGGTAGTGCTATAGTTCTGTTCCGCGCGGTTCAGTACTCGGCTGGCGTAAGCTATCGGTCGGTCGCTGCCTATCTTTCCTTGCGATAAGACCGCTCCGATCGCGTAGTCGGATGCGTCTGTAGTTATATTAAATTGTTCAGCGAAATCTGGATATTTTAATACGGATGCCGTTATTAATTTATTTTTAAGTACTTCGAAGGCATTTTGTTGCTCTGCGGCCCACACAAATTTTTCGGTTTTCTTTGTCAATTTCGTTAATGGTTTAGCTATTTTCGAGAAATCTTTTATGAATCGTCGATAGTAGCCGGCTAGACCTATAAATGATTGGATATCTTTCACCTTTTTTGGCGTCGGGAAATCTCTTACCGCTGTTAGTTTAGACGGGTCAGGAGATATTCCATGTTCCGATATTATATGGCCCAGGTACATTACTTCTTTGCGTAGGAATTCGCATTTATCCGGCTGTAGTTTTAAATTATTAGTTCGAAGTCGTTGCAGCACTTCCTTGAGTCGCTTGTTATGATCTTCGAAGCTTGCTCCGTAAATGACGATGTCGTCTAGATAGACCAAGCATTTGAGTCCTTGTATTCCTGTCAATACAGAGTTCATTAATCTCTGAAATGTCGCCGGTGCGTTTTTCAATCCAAAGGGCATTCGGTTGAATTCGTAATGTCCATACGGAGTTGAAAAGGCAGTTTTAGGCTTGTCCTTTTCGGCCATTGGTATTTGATGATATCCAGATGCTAGATCTAATGTTGTGAAGTATTTTGCATTTCCCAGCTGGTCTAGTATATCCGTAATATTAGGCAGAAGGAAGGAATCGCCGATCGTCAAGTCGTTGAGCTTTTGAAAGTCTATAACTATTCGAAGTTTCGGTTTACCTGATAGGTCGGTCTTTTTTGGTACTACTAATAGCGGAGCATTCCATTGGCTCGCGCTGGTACGAATTATTCCGTCTTCCAACATCTGTTGCACTTGTTTATTTACTTCCGCCTTATGTTTCTCCGGAAGGCGATACGGTTTTACATTTACCGTTGAGGCGTCTACGCGCGTATTTATCTCGTGCGCTACCGTCGCAGTGCACGACAGTGGTTCTCCATTCAGGTGAAATATGTCGCTATATTCATCACATATCCTTGAGAGTGCCTGTCGTTCTTCAGCGTTGAGATGCTGTGTTCGCAACAATTGTCAGATGCGCTCGTTACGGGGGGTATTTTTATCGTCCGTCCCCACAGCTATTGTATAGATACCGTGCGGGTTATCTTTATCGATGTCGTCTATTGTTACAACAGGTGTGCGTATCTCAATAGTCTCGTCTGTTGTGTTGATAACGCTGATTGGGCAGAGAAAGTTTTTCGGTTCTACTAGACATCTTCCTATATATATTCCAGGGGCTGTTTCTTTCGCGCGTACTATTCCCGCTTCGTTTCGATTAGTCGCGGCTTGCACAATGGTTTCACTGCGTGATTTCAAGATAATTTTATTATATGGTCGCATCTTGAGTACATCCGTACCGATTTTTAACTCTTTATTTTTGTAATCGCAGGATACCTTTTGCTTCCTTAGGAAATTTATTCCTAGTATCCCATCGTATTCCATGGGGAAGTCGTCTTTTACTACGTAAATTGCATGTTTAATGTCTTGTCCGGTTAGATTAATTGTTGCATGCATCTTCCCTATTGTATATATTTTGTGTCCGGTTATTCCTATTAACGCTAATTTTTTATTGTATATCAATGTTTCGCCTTTTAAATGCTTTACTTTTATTAGTGATATGGTCGCACCGGAATCGTATAGCATGTTTATGCGCCCTGTCTTCGTTTCGCGTATGGGCATCGTTACGACGTCGAGTCCTTGTTTATCTCGCGTCTGTCGTACGTGTGTCACCTGATATTCCAGCGCGCGCTTTGCCTTGTTATCGCTTCTTTCTTCTTTGTCGTTACTACGCTCGGAGTCGGAACTCTTTCCTCGCGTCTTATAACGCGCTCCTTTTGAATTATTTTGAATATCGCTCGATTTATTCGCGTTGTTCGAGTTTTTTCGAGCCTGTGGTTCTCCTTGCGGTCGGCCGTTTAAAGACCAACACTCGTCGCGATTATGTCCGCGCTTTTTACAATGCTTGCAAAATTTTTCTACCACATTGACGCGTGGTCTTTCGGGTTTCGGCAGAGCGTATCTGCTCGTTCGACAATCTCGTCCATAATGTCCTATCTTGCCGCATTTAAAACACGTTGCATTAGTATCTTGAGGCGGTCGCGAGTAATTCGAGTCGAGTTTATTTTTATTTTGATAACTGTTTGTTCTCGCTCCCATCGGCTTGATAAGTTTTTCTTCCGAGCTCGCGCCGTTTATCGCCTCTTGCAATGTCGAGAAGCGTTGTGACCGTACGAGTACTTTCAAGTCGTCGCGTAGTCCGATTTAATAATTAATTAACGCTTGGTCTCTGATAGTTTGCTGAATCGTGCGTTTTTGTTCTAGAGTATGCTCCTTTCCTTCGGTCATAGAGTCATATAATTTCATAGCTACTAGATCGACACGCTGTCCGAACGCGTAGGCGGTTTCGCTTGTTTTTTGTTTTAATGAATTAAATTCGACTTGCAAGTGTGTCGTGCTTTGTTTCGTTTGATAACACGCTTCGAGTTGCATCCGAAATTCATCGAAAGTGCGTATATCGCGCGTTTCAAAATCTTGTCGCGCTCTTCCGCGTAACTTTGTATATAATATCGCCTGCATAAGAGATTCTTCATCTGCCGGATTTGTATTTTGTATTGCGTATGTGCATGAATTCAAGAAATCTTGCAACTTGTGTCGCGACATTCCGTCAAATTCCGGAATCATTTGCCTCGCTTCCTTTAACGTCAGGAAATTGGGTGCCATACTACGTCGGTTTCTAACGTCGCGATCGGTCCGTCCGTAATATATGCTTTCGGCAAGTTCTTCTCGACGGCTTGTATTTTGATCGCGTTGCTGTAGTTGAGCTACTTGCTCTGTTAAGAATTGTATTGCATAGCGCATTTCTCTTAACATGGCGGACGTAGAGTCGTTTGTCGATTCTTCTCGCGGTTGTACCGGTTGATTAATTGTTCGCCGCAATCGTGCGATCTCGTCGTCTACCGCGTCATTAGACACGTTTGCGGACGTAGACGCGCGGGGATTTTGAGCTTCTGCCATCTCGCGCGTTCGTGCGTAGATTTCTTCGGGATCAAAAATCTCGCTCTCGTAAGATGTCAATGAAAATTCTCTCCGAAGTGATACCTGGTTTGGAGTTCGACTAAGATACGGTCTCGTTCGTCTGGTTGAGTCGTGTAAATCGTCAGTGGGGTCAGTCGGATTATTTTCAACAAGACTCGCGTCGAAACTCGTAAATGGAAATTCGCGTTCTGTTATAACATTGCTCGGTAGCTCTGTGTCACTATCACTCGAGTATCGAGTTTCGAGGTTCCGTCGGACACTATCGCGTATGTCTCGAAGCGCTTCTACGGCTACACTCGCGGGACTTAATTCGCAATATTTTATAGCTCGATTTGCTCGTTTGCTAAGCAACCACGACTTATTTGCTATCGGTTTCGGTACGTTTCTCCCTTCCGACATTCACGCAAATTTAATTAAAATTAGTTTGGTTCGGACTTACAGTAGTAGTATCGCTCGCATATTCGCTCGCTGTCTCGGTTTCGCTGACGTTGCGTCCTTCGCTCGACGGCTGATAAGGCTGGCGGTCGCGTTCCGGCGGCGATGCGTCGTCGATGGAGTTGTCGTAGGTCGGGCGGCTTGGCTCGCGTCCTTGCTCCAATTTCACGATCGCCCACTCACTGTCTTGAAGTATGATGGTGCGCGATTTTCGGACTTTACGACTTTTGCACTCTCTCTTCTATCGCCTAGCTTGGGTTTTGTCCGTCGGCTTTAAATTTATTAGACCGACGTGCCTGTTTTAATTTTCTTAAATTTGTTACAGGACTTCAATTGCCTCTGGACGGCTCCTGTTGCTGCTGTATGCGGATCCCACCGCTGCCACCAATTTGTTGTGCCGCGGGACGGCACTGAGTTCGGGATCCGCGGAGGATAGCAGGATTTAAGGCGCAGGGAGGCTTCGTTGATTTCAATAATCATAGATTCTTTATAGTAGTTAGAGAATATATATTTTTACCCATACACAGTAGTTGTTTTACAGAGGTTCCTTCTCTTACGGTTAGCGGTGGTCAAGTAGGCCGAGCTCGTTCGGCCAGGAGATAGTTCGAAGAGCGTGGCGGCGTCCAGCGCGGTCGATAGGCGAGTGTCCGCGTGCGTTAGTGATCTCGATCAATGATTATCACTCGTTCACTTTGCGACTACCCGTTGTAGTTATGGCGATTGCCAGCTTACTTTTTACTGCCCGCGCATCCGAGCGCGGGTGGGTTTTTTATACTGTTGAACGAGCGTTCTAAATTTCGGTCGGGTTGCTCAACTCGCGCTGAGTGCAAGCGCAGCGGGTCCAAAGGTCGGACTTCATGGTTTGCACTCTTTCGCAATGCTCGCCGCGGTGTTCCGGCTTCGTCTCCGGTTTCGCGCGTGGTTCGCTATGTCAGTGGCACGCGCGGTCAATGCGCCTAATCGCGGTATATAATATTTATTTGTATAATTAGTTATAGTCTCGGGCTATAACAGGTTAATAAAGAAAGATACAAAAGATTTAAAAGATTGGGTGTTAGAATTTTTAAAGAGTAAAATGGACATTGAGTGTAAAATAGATTACTGTAGATGGAGTGGGAAAGTAATTATAAGAAAAGCGAGCAGCATGGAGGAGAAGAGAGAAATAATGTGTAGGAAATATAAGCTAAAAGGGAAACGGATTTTTATAGAAAACGACCTTACGTGGGAGGAAAGATTAGTGCGAGGTAAAATAGTCAAATGGGCGAAGGAAATGAGAAAAAACGGTGAAGAAGTAAAAATAGGTTTAGGAAAGATAAAAATTAAAGGAGTGTGGAGAAGATGGGAGGAAGTAGAAAAAGAAATCGAGGAGAAGATTAAAAGGAGTAACAGAATAGGAAATATAAGAGAAAGAGTAAGACAGGGGGATTGGGTAGAGGAATGTAAAAATACAGATAATGATAAAGATAAAGTAAATGTTATAAGGAAGGAGAATTTTGCATAAGCCAAGAAGGGGTGGGAAGGGGGAGGGAAAGAAAAGGGGGGTCAAGGGAGAGAAGAGAGAAAAGGGAAAAAAAGATTATTATTTTGGAATGTAGTAGGTTTAGGTAGACAGGACTTAGATTTCTGGAATTTTATAGGAAATTTTGATTACATAGGATTAACAGAAATTTGGTTAGATGAAAAAAGTTGGAATGATATAAAAAATAGATTGCCGAGATCTCATGATTGGGTACACGAAAATGTAGAAAAAAAGAAAATAAAAGGGAGAGCTAGTGGAGAGATTTTAGTAGGTAAGAGGAAAAAATTGGGAGGTGATAATTGAAAAATAAAAGAAAACAAAGAGGAAGGAATTTTGCATATAAGATTGATAGATTTTGAACATAAAAAAGCTTTAGGAAAAATAAATGCAACCAACATAATTGTAGTATATAACAAAAATGCGGAAAAAATGTGGGGAAGTGATTACTAAAATGACAAAGGAATATGATAATGAAAGAGTGATAGTAGGGGAAGATTTTAATATAAGAATTGGTGAATTAGGTGGGGAAGAGGAGGAATGGGGAGTAATTAGGAAAAGCAAAGACAAAACAGTAAGTAATGGGGGGAAAAAGTTTATAGCTAAAATGCAGGAATGTGGTCTTAATGTGTTGAATGGGAAGACAGAGGGTGATTGGGGAGGGGAATTTACATATGTAGGAGCGAGAGGTGTTCGGTTATTGATTACATTTTTGTTATAATTTTTGTAATAACGGATTACAAGAAATGGTGGTAGAGTTTAGAGTAGAAGAAAGGGTGGACTCAGATCATATGCCAATAAGTTTGGAACTTGAAGACCTAGAAGAAGAAAAAAGAAGAGGTAAGACAACGTGGAAAAAAAGGAAAAATGATTCGGTCACGAAAAAGTTAATACGATAGGACGAAGAGGCCATAGAAATGTATAGATATAACACTGAAGAAATAGGTTGGGAAGAAGGAAGCAATGAAGAAGGAAACTTCAATAGATAGGATATGGGAAAAATTAAAGGACTTAGTCAAGAGGGTAATGATAAGATAAAGAAGATAAAAAGGAGAAAGTTAGGATACAGAGATTGGTGGGACAGAAGCTGCACAAAAAAAAAGAGAAGTCAAGAGGCTCTACAAAAGATGGAAAAAAGGCAAAGGATCAAGGGAAGAGTATATAAAAAGTAGGAGTAATATGAAAAATTTTTTAGAGAATAAAAGGAAAGAGAGAAGGAAGGAAGAAGAAGAAGAATTAAGATCGCTCACTAATGATACAGCAGTATGGAGATTTATTAATAGAAAGAGGAATAAAAGGGAATGGAAGGAGAACAACATAGACAGCGAAACATGGAGAGCACATTTCATGGAGCTGCTAGGAGGTACTGAGATAAATGTAGAGAAAGAAAAGAAGCAATACGGGAAGGAAAACATGGAAACGAAAGATTTGGATGAAGAAGAAATTTGTGATGCTGTGAAGAAAATGAAATTGAAGAAGGCAGTAGGAATAGATGGAATTCCCATAGAGGCTTGGCGTTTTGGAAGCGAGGCGATTAAAAGAGGGTTTGTGGAGTTAATTAATAGGATATGGAAGGAGGGAAAAATACCAGAGGAATGGAGGAAAAGTATCATTATTCCCTTACATAAGGGAGAAAAGGTAAATGACACAAGTAACTATAGAGGTATTTCGCTACTCTGCTTGGCATATAAAATCTATGCTGAAATTTTAAGGAAGAGAGTAGTACAAGAGATTGAAGAAAAACATATAATTCCTGAAAGTCAGGCAGGATTTAGGAAAGGGAGATCGATGATGGCTAATATTTATGTTTTAGACCATATTATCCAAAGAGAAAAGAGTAACAAAAAAGGGAACGGAAAATATATGCTCTATTTATAGATTTGAAAGCAGCGTTCGATAAAGTCAATAGGAAGAAGATATCGGAAATAATAGAGAGGAAAAAGATCAATAAAAATATAATATGGAGGATAAGAAGAATCTATAATCTAGGAGTAGAAGAATCTAACAGAAGCGATGATAAGGTCGGAAGAGAGATTTACACGCGGTTTCAAACAGGAGAATAAAGTCAGACAGGGATGCGTACTGAGTCCAACCCTATTTAATGTATACATAGCAGATATAGATAGAGAACTAGAGAAGGGGGATATAAGATGGGTAATGGTAGGTAACAGTAGAGTTTAGTCCCTGGCTTTCGCAGATGATGTGGTCATATTGGCAAAGAACAAAGTAGCATTGGAGGGTATGATGGGTACGGTAAAAAATTTTTTAAAGGATAGGGATATGATATTAAGCACAGACAAAATGAAGGTAGTTATATTCAATGGATGTAGGAAAAAAGGAACTTAAAGAGAAACTTAAATGGGGAAAGGATAGAATAGAAGAAGTGGATAGCTTTAAATATCTAGGCTTTACGTTTAATAATAAGGGAAATTACAAAGATCTTGAAAGAAATAGGTAGAAAAGGAAAAATAGCGGCAGGGAAAGTATGGAGTCTGGGAGAAAGAACATGTAGGAATGATTTTAAAAGAAGATGGATGTTGTTTAGATATTTAGTACAAAGCGTGATGTCCTACGGAGCTGAGATTTGGGGATGGCAGGAAAGAAAGGAACTAGAAAAGATAAAACTTGACTATGCGGGATGGGTATTTAGGTTAGATTTTTGCACACCGAGATATTTGATACGTAGAGAGTTAGGTCTTAATAAAATGAGAAGGGAATGGGCGATTAGAGCAAGAAGATTTGAGGAAAGGATAAGAGAAAGAGGTGACGATTGTCTTGTGAAAAAATGTTGGCTTGGAAAGGAGTATGGAACGAGGAATGATTTATATAGTCAGGAAAGAGAAAAATTTTATAATAATTTAGGATGGGGATCAAAAGCAATAGAAGATATGAGGGAAAAAGAAATAAATATAGAGGAAATGATCAAAGAAAGAGACGAGGATATACAAAGACAAATGGATGAGGGTAGGATAAGAGAAGCAAAATATAACACAAAGTATAAAGAGTTAGGAGGTGGAATTGGTAAACCGAGTTATTTAAGAAATGAAATTATGGACAGGGATAATTTTGGGGATGAGGTAAGAGCATTAGTAAAGGTTAGATGTGGAAATATGGAGGAGGATATCAAATATTGGAGAGAGGTACGAAAGAAAACATGTTGGTTTTGCGGAATAGGTAAAGATAATTTTGAACATTTTGTAGGAGAGTGTAAAGTATCAAAAAATTGGTTTATAGATCTAGGAAAAAATGTAAAAAACAGAATAGACAAAATATGGAATGAGGATTTAGAGGAAATGAAAGGGAAGATTTTAAAAAGTTTTTGGAAAGAGAAAGAAAAGATAAAAGAAGGAAGGAAAAGTAGTGTGTGTGCTGGGGAGATGGGGAATAATAGTCAATGTTAATGGACAATGTTAAGGAAATTTTAGGAATATAAGAAAGGTAGGATAATATAAGGATTAAGAATAGCAGGAGCAAAAAGGTGTTGTTGTGAACTAGTGTAAATTGAATGTAAAAGATGGTAAATGATTGTGTATTATATATTGTATATTGTATGCTGTATATTGTATATGTAAATATATATATTGTATATATATTGTGTACGTTGCTGTATACTTTATGTATATTAAGTTTAATGTATTTCAAGGATAATCTTAAGGTAAGGATGGATGTAAGAGGAGAATTGGATGAATGCCAGATAATTGTAACCTCAAGTCCCTTTTTGGCAATAGCTGAATGAATAAAGCTTATATATTAGATTCCGAATATGACTATCCTTTTTTAATAGTATTTTTTTCAAAAGCGAAAATTAGATATCATAAACGAATAAATTTTATATTCTAATAGGATTCTTCTTTTCGAATTTAATGTTTTCAAATTTAATATCAGATTCTGTGATTAACACTAGAAGTAGTGCGTTGTTATTTGATCATTTCTACTTTTTAGATTAATATTTTATTTCTTATAAAATTTCTTGTAAAATACAGGATACTGAAATTTTATAACTTTTCATTAATCACCATTCCATTATTAAATGATTGACAAAAAGTTATAAAATTTCAGAATTCTATATTTTACATAAGAAGTAGAATGTTAATTTAAAACATAGAAACGTTTAGAAATGACCGCCCGATACTTCTAGTATTAAATCAATATTTTAACACAAAATAATTTTACATAAAATATCGATTAAATCAACATATCAGTGTGATTTTACCTTTAAAAGAATTTATGTGGTGGAAAACATCATCAATATCGTTCTTTGGATTTCTCTGACTTGCGTTGCATCGAGCAACTAGGAATGTCAATTAAGGAAGAATCAGGATTATCAATTTCTTTCTCTCGTTCCTCTTCATTTTTCTCATAAATTCTTTTTTCTACATTTTTGCTTACAGGCTTCGAAACACTTATTTTTTGGCGCTTTGATATTGAGTTAGACTTTAGATGCACTGGATGTTTTCTTTTAAAATGCTGCATCAAATTGGTGGTGTTACCAGCACTCTTTAAAACTTTTGTGCCTAACTTTTGTGCATACGTACAATGAGAGGAAACAGCATCTTCTTTCTTAAAATATATCCAAACAATACTTTTGCTTTCTTTTTCTGTACCTTCTTTTGACCTATTATTTGTTTGTTCTTTGGTCCCCTGCAACCTGTTATTTTGCTTCGCAGCATAAAAATTCTCTTTAATTCTTTTTCTTTAGGTGAATTTCTTAACAAAGTTAAATCTATTTGTACCTCTTTACTCTCTGCAAAAACAAATAATCTTTCATTTATAAATAAATATATTAGATCGGTCAGAAAGACCGTGCCAATTATCTGTCTCTTCTGCATTCAAAGCACTCGCGCATATCGCTGAAGTTGCCTGCACATTTGTTTGTTCACTAACAAATAAGAGCAGTCTTTTTACGACACTTTAGTTGTATGCTAATGATATTTAGTCATAGTTTAAAGTTTAGCTTCTGCGTTGAAGGATGAACGATATCGTTGAGCATTATCGCCATATAATGCGTTATCATTTTCATGAAGGACTCAACGCTGCAGAAACGGCTCGTAGAATTTGTGCAGTTTATGGGCCTGATACCTTAAAAGAACGTGTGGTCCGGAAATGGTTTGCGCGTTTCCGTGCCGGAAATTTTAACGTTAAAGACGCGGAGCGGTCTGGTCGCCCATCAACAGTGGACACGGATAAAATTATAACTTTAGTGGACACAAATCCGCATCTGACAGTTAAAGAAATTTAAAAAATTCTCAGAGTGTCGCACGGAAGTATTGTAGCGCACTTAAGAGACGCTGGTTATGTGAGAAGAGCGGATGTGTGGGTGTTGCACAAACCTGCAACAGCGCTTGGATATATGCGACTTGCTGCTCAAAAAGAATAAGAAGCACCCTTTTTTGAAAAAAATGATCACCGGGGACAAAAAGTGGATCGTTTATAATAATGTAAAGCGCAAGAGATCCTGGGGACCGAAGGATAGTCATCCCCAAACTGTTGCTGCAGCCGGACTCCATTCGAAGAAGGTGGTGCTGTGCATCTGGTGGGATATTAAGGGAGTTTATTATGAACTGCTCCCGGAGAACCAAACCATTGATGCCGCCAAATACTGCGAGCAACTCGACCATTTGAGAGAAGCCGTTGTCCAGAAGCGTCCAGAATTGGCCAACAGGAAAGGAGTGACCTTCCATCATGACAACGCTCGGTCACACACATCTTTGCGCACCCGTGAAAAACTGCTCGAATTTTCCTGGGAGGTTTTGCTGCACCCTGCATATAGTCCTGATCTTACACCATCGGATTATCATCTATTCTGCTCTCTTCAAAATTCTCTTGATGGAAAGAACTTCCTAAATTTGGATGCCATCAAAATTCACTTCGAGCAATTTTTTATGGAAAAACCTAAGACATTCTAGGAGAAGAAAATCCTTGATCTGCCGAATTGATGGGCTAAGGTGATCGAACAAAAGGGTGCATACATTATTAAAGATTCGTACGTGCAAATATATTTGATTCCTCATTTGGCAAAAAAACGGCACGGACTTTCTGACCGACCTAATATATAATATTATGTGCAGGTTTATAATAAGAGTAAGGCTTTTTTTTTAATTAGAAAGAAAGTGATTAAGAGCTGATCGCGGATGGTAGTGCGTCGGTTTCGTAGAAAATTAAATTTTTTCCACGAAACTGATTGGTGTACAAGGAACGAATTTTTCTTGAACGAATTTTGGCTCTGCCAAAATTTTGACTGTTATTTTATACACGAGATTAGTTATAGAACGAACAAACGCTAAACAACGCTCAGCGTCAAAAATTGTTACGAAAGACTTTAAACGCGTTTTTCTCGAAACAGCATTTTTCGAAACGGCGGGCAGCATAACTTCGCCAATTTTTATCCGATCGACTTGAATTTTTACCCAGATTTTTATTTCAACATAATCTAGGACTGTACGTAGGATTTTTGCGATATCTTGAAAATTCTCGCCGCTATCGCTTTATTTCATTCCAATTTTTGAAGCCAAAAATGACTTTTTTTTCAAATCGTTGTCATTTTAACAAAAATGCATATTTCTCAAAACAGCTACGTACTAGTTTTGAATATGTAAAAAATAAATATTTTTGTTTTTTTATTTTTAGAACTAACACTGCTGAGTAATCGTGCCCGCCGTTTTGCATGTCGATTAAAACCACATACAAAAAGATAGCCATCACGCGCTTAATTTTTATATTAAATACTTTAAAAAATATTTTTTATATTCTTCAATATTCTCGTAATAAACACCAAAAAAAATTTTTCCTTGTACAATATAGTTTTCTTTAAAAAAATTCTTAAAAATGTTTTAAAATTTGAGGCTCTAAGGTGGTGTTACTCCTTAAAGCACCCCTCATTATCACCGATACACCGAGTAAACCGTTCGAAAAATGTGCACTAGACATAGTCGGTTCATTAACGGTAACTAGTATCGGAAATAAGTACTTGTTAACTTTCCAAGATAGTTTGGAAAAATTTAGTAAGGCAATACCGATATCAAATCAAGAAGCAAACAACCGTGAATAAAGAATTTACTACGAAAATAATTTTAGAATACGGAATACCGGAAAAAATTCTAACCGATCAAGGCACGAATTTTTTGAGCGAAATATTTAAAAATACATATAAACTATTAAAAATAAATAAAATTCAGGCGACCGCGTACCATCCCAAAAGTAACGGCGCATTAGAACGATCGCATAGTACGTTGACAGAATACTTACGACATTATATTAATAATGATCAGACTGACTGAGACGAATATCGAATTCCGTTCGCGATGTTCATCTATAACACAACCCCGCATATAGCTACAGGATACACGCCCTTTGAGTTAGTATACGGGCACTAAGCCGAAATACTGACAGTGTTGACGAAACCACCACAACCGACATACAACTATGACGACTACGCGCAAGAGTTAAAAAAAAGACTACGCGCCACGAATCAAGTTGCAAAAGATAATCTCACAGAGAAAAAATTGAAATCAAAGGAACACTACGATCAAACCGCAAGAGAAACAAAGTTTAAAATCGGCAATAAGGTACTCATATACGACGAAACGCTACGACGTGGACGATCGAAAAACTTGAATTCCTATGGATCGGACCGTACACAATAATTGAAAAGCATTCGGACATCAACTATACGGTAAAGAAAAAAAGGAAAAGCACCCGCTTACACGTAAACAAGCTCAAGTCATATATAGAGAACTAGTATACCTTCTTCGAGGGTCCATGCTCTCCTCCTTTCGGCGAAGAGCCAACTCGATAAAATCCACCTGGTCCCACCACCATCTTATTTCCACACAGATAGAGTGCAGAGGGCCCGTGGCGGGTACAACCGCCCGCACAAAACGAACACCCGGTTCGGCGAATGTTACGCGGAGGGACAACGTGTCCCCCGCGACTCATGAACTGCGAAGGACGGCGCGTCGCGCTCGCATTACCGGATCCAACGGAAGTGGTAAAGCCACGACCGGAGGACGTCCAAAAAGACACTTTTGACAGATATCGGGATGATAACCACCCCAATATCTGCCACACCCGAGACAAACAGGAAGGCACCAATGACGAAGAAAACTCTCCATGATCCGCCTTGCACAAAAGTCGTTAAGAGACTAAACGAGCGACATTATAATATTACCGGTGTATCTCCCGCTGGATTAGCGCGAATCTCGTGAAGTCAGAGAAGGCGAGCCCAAGAGATAAACTATAATAAAATGAAATCTAATATAATATTACAGGACACTCACCTGCTGGATCAGCAAAGGTCACACAAAAGACGACGAAATGAATCTCCCTTACCAGATACAAGAATTTAAACATAATCCAGAGTTATTCTTCGAAAAAATCGGACATCCATTACGCACAGGAAAACTAGAAATTAGTGATAAAATTAGACTTATCAAGCTTAGACGAAAGATACAAACAAATAAACGGATATCTGAAGCAGGCTGAAAAAATATGCGAAACTATGAGATTTCAAAACCATTATCACCGAGATACATGCGTGAACCTAGACATCTAACAAAAAGAGAAGCAAAATATTTAAAAGGTGTCATGACACAAATTAAAACAATATATAAAAAACAGATGAATAAACGACGAGGACTAATAGACGGAATAGGTTCCTTAGCAAAGTCATTATTCGGCACAATGGACGTTAATGACAAAAAACGAATTAACGAACAACTAAACATATAGAAAACAGTCAACAGACAATACAGTATGCCGTACAAAATCAAATTAAAATAATAAATACAACTATCGGGCATATCGGTAAACTTGAAAATACAATACAACGTAACGAATACCTCTTACAGAAACGAGTAAATGAGTATATAGAACGCAACGAGATAAACGAACACTTTACCATAATTACCGCAGTAATAACAGAATTAATACGCGACGCGGAAAACATTATAGAATATTTAACATATACAAAAAACGGAGCAATGCATCCGAATTAATACCGATAGATAGTATAATAACACATTTAAAGGAAGCAACACAGCAGTTGCCGCAAGGAATGTACTTCCCTTTTCAAATACACACCGAAGACTGGCTTACTATAGAAAAATACGCGATAATAAGCGCATTCAGCGATAAAGCAATTATTTATACCATTCTAATCTTCCCAATACTTGCGCAACCGAGCTATACCATAATGAATGTAATTGCGTTACCTGTATTCGATTATAACAATATATTCGCAGTAACAGAAGGTAACAATAAAATAATTGCGGTAGATAAAGAAAAACTAACATACACGTAATAATAACAGAAAAAGATTTAAAAAATTGTGTTAACATTAACTCACAATACACACATGAACATGCGACACCGACATATAGAGTAAATTTAAATGCACCATGCGAAATACAAATTTATACACAGCAGCGTCAACGTAATAACTGTAAAACAAAATATATTATATCAATGCGTACCACATGGATCGCATTACAACAGCCACAAACATGGCTCTACTCGACTACTACAGAACAACAATTAACAATACAATACAACAAACGACAAGAATACAAAACAGTGATTAGAAACACTGGAAAAATTACACTGAAAGGAAAATGCAAATTAATAACTCCAGACATGACTATACAGACGAAACAAACAATCTATGAAACAGATATAGAAGTGTACCTACCTGAATATAACTTGACACTGGTACGAGAACGCAATACGATAACACACGACAATGACACAATACAATATATAGGTCAGCACTGAATGGAATTGACAAAACTAAAATTACAATTAGAAGAAATAGATAACGATTTAAAAAGTAACGTACAAAATTTCTTCGCGAAAAAACAATTCGTATATCCAATGGCAACAAATGGAACAATCACGATAACAATAATAATAATATTAATTGTACTTTATATAATCATAAGAAACAAAAATAAAAGAAGGAAGCGACCATTAATTAGGATATACGACGGAGCGATCCGAACTGATCAATCGACCCCCGAAACCAATATTAAAATGTAGCCTAAGCACGCGATTTTAGATAAGAAAAACGATTATATTTAAATATTGTAAACGCGAAAAACAAACAAAACTGTAAACTAGAATAAGAAAATAATTAAAAAGAAAACATATAGTATATATATATATTGGGAAACTTAACCCTTTCGCTTCGGCAGTACGCCGAAGTGCCGTCACTGAACGGAAGCACGCGCTAGAAATGTGCACAGTGCGGGTGGTTTTTGTATAAACATTTTTCTAAGTCTTAAATAACAACTGTGCTTAATAAAACAATCGTTGCTCTAATATAACAAGTATAGTTTACATTTTTAATATGAAAAAACTTATACAAAATTATATTAGTTATTCTAAGAACATTAGGCCAATTATAGTTTACATATTTTTAGGTATTTATGTATTTACAAGACTTTACGATTAAATGTTTAATATAATTAATAATGTAACGCAAATTAGTTAATATATTAATATATAGAGAATAGTAATATAATTCTGTATGATATATTCTAAAACAAGGATCTATACATAAGCCAACATTACAATTTTTACACTCATATCGTGATTCGGATCTTTTATCATTTTGACTACAAACTACACATCTTCGCCTTCGGTTTTTACCTTTTGATATATACAATGAGAAAAAATGCTTCTCTGTTAACCTCATGGGATTATCAGCGGGTCTGCGTTGACACGGAATTACATTATGATGGTACTTTGCGATTATTTGCTTTATTAACGCTAACTGAAATTTTGCCATGGATATGGTTTCTCCCCGTTTGTACTTATAAAGACAATATGCATTCCACACACAAATGTCTATGAGGTGGAAGAAAAATTTACGATACCATTTTAGCGATTTACGCGTTGAATTGACAGTGTTTATTACCATATCCACCTTGTCTACTATGCCCATTGACTTATTATAGTCTATAACGCATATAGGCTTCTGCACACTCTGTTTCCCTTCATATCTCGATACTGTTGCAAAATCTGCAGTATGCATACTTGAAATCATATAGACTTCTTTTTTGTCCATCCACTTCATCACTAACAAACTTTTTGAAGAACGAAAACATGCCTCTCCTTTTTTCAATTTCTCTTCAATCTTCGGCATTCCTTGTCGTCTTTTTTTCACGGTCCCGCATGCATTGGTACAATTATTGTATAAAAAGGTAAATAATGCTGGACTTGAATAAAAATTATCTACGTAAAGTGTATGACCTTTCCCTAAGTACGGTTTCAAGAGTGACAAAACTATTGCTCCCGATTTTCCAATTCCCGTGATTGCACTTTCTGTAATCGTTGACATTCCGACATAAACTATTAGATCGCACATATCCTGTTTTGCAATCACAAAGCATATACGATTTTACGCCAAATCGATTCCTTTTCAACGGAATGTATTGCTTGAAAGATAGGCGGCCTTTGTACAATAACAAGCTTTCATCAATGCAAAGTTCTTGATAGGGATGAAATGCGTCATTGAATGATTTTCGCAGCATGTTGATTATGTCTCTTATTTTACTTAGGCGATCAGTGCGCCCAAGTTCATGTGTAAAATGTATCATCCTTAGTAACAAAAGATAGCGATCTCTGGCCATTATTTCACCAAAAGTATTGCTTAGTAAATATTTATCTTTACTCCAGTACTCTTGTAATGTTAATTTTTTTGTTACGTGTCATCAGTAATGACAAAGCGAAGAAACAGTACAGTTCGTCTACTGTCGATTTTTCTTGGGTATCCACGTTGTTATTATTGTTCTGAGCCCAATAGTAATTTGTTTCTTCTGCAATGTATTCTACGAGCTCTTGAGAAATGAATAGCTCAAAGTAGTCTATAATTTTTGAAGATCTGCGTATTTTCTTTGTCATTCCTGAATTTCTTGAAGAAAATTGATAGATTTTTGGTATGAAATTATTGGATGTCCATGTTATGTTATAATAGGTGTCCTTGGCTTCGTCTTCAATTAACTCTGTTTCCGATTCTGATGTGCTGCATATATTTCTTCGTAGTCTTTTACGCAGATGGAAATTATTTTCATTTTCCTCATTCGAATCATTTTCTGAATCGGTTACTTCGTTTTGAAACATAATACTATTTTTATTTCCTGTATACATTCTGTAAGGGCCTAAACTGTTCCTGTAAGTAAATTTTCAAACAAAACCCTAACCTACAATTTTTAATTTTTAAAAGATTAAGAATTATACCTTAAGCCGATCTATTCCTAATTCTTGTAAAAAAACGTAAATGAAATATCGTTTCACTGTCGAATGGATTCGATAGATTTTTTGGAATGAAACAGTAAACGACCGTTTTGATGTCTGAAGTATATTATGCAATACGTTTTGATGTCTGAAGTATATTACGTAATACGTTTTGATGTCTGAAGTATATTACGTAATACGTTTTGATGTCGTAACAACAAAGAGTAGTTTTAATATGTGATTAATCCAATATGTCAATAAAATCAACAAAATATGTTCTGCCGATAACGAAGAATTTATCATCGACTACAGATGGCACTTGTATACACATCACATGGATGCCGGATATATCCGGCGCTCGTACTCACAGGTCGTCGCGTGGATGCCGGATATATCCAGCGCTCGAAGCGAAGGGTTAAGAAAAAGAGATAAATTCTTTAAAATAGAAAACGTCGTACCTCCGTTTTCTTTTCCAACGGGGGAGGGATGTTATAGTCTCAGAAAAGGCTATATATTAAATAAATAAATATATATATACACACATAATTAAAATAAAAGCGACTCGAAATGATGCAGAAATGCATCGCGACTGAAGCGATAATCGAGCCGCTGACGCAGCGAGTCACGTGCGCCCGAGACCGAGCGCGAATACGAGACCGGAAGCGCTCTCGGAGACGCACCGGAAAGGTATCGCCGAATTGCAAAAAGTACAAGTGACAAAATTCGACTTTGAACTTCCTTACCTGCACTAAAACGCGAATCCGCGAATTCAGGACGTAACCATATTTGGTTATGTTGCTAAGGAACCCCCTCCGAAAAATCATGCAGTTCGGAGGTAAAAACAGCACCCGCCGCGATGAAGTGACGGGCAGTCGTTAATTAGATCCTAACGAGTAATAATCGTCACGGGCAGCTATCGACCAGATTTAACAAAGTCATACACGAATAGCTAACAGAGATATACGCGCGCCTGAGATAAGTCGACGCGTATCGGGCTACCAGTACGGGCGTTGTATATAAAAGATACCGCTTTCTCACTTTAACCGACAGTAAGCGCGAGTGAAATAACGTTCGCTGGGAGCAGTGACAAATTATCATACTATAGATTTTAATTAGAATATCGTTTATTGCAAATTATATAAGGATTATAAAAGCGACTTAATAAAAATAAAGGAAGTAGTGATATAATGAGGTTTCTAACTCGGGAGCTCGAGGGGAGGTGCGGGGGCGGGGGGGGGGGACCCGCGAGCGCGAGGAAATAACGTCACGCAGGTCCGTGACGCGGTTTGTAGACGAGGGGTACGCGGGGAGGGGGAGAGGTCCGCGACACAGCTGTAGGTCCGCGACGCGGTTTGTAGACGAGGGGTACGCGGGGAGGGAGAAAGGTCCGCGACACAGCTGTGGGTCCGTGATGCGGTTTGTAGACGAGGGGACAGTGGAGAGGAGAGAGAGGTCCGCGGCGCGGCTGGTAGGCGAGGGGACAGCGGAGAGGAGAGAGAGGTCCGCGGTCGGTAGGCGAGGGCACTGCGGAGAGGAGAGAAAGGTCCGCGGCGTAACCGATGGGTTCGCGAGTAGGCAGATGGACAGAGAGAGACGGCGCGATAGGCGTTCGCAACGTGGTAGACGGAAACGCGCGGTATAGGATAAGAAGAACGCTATGCGCATTGTACATAGCGTAGGACAATTAGAGCATGATGTGGTGGGAAAAGGAAAAGATTACAATAGGAGGATAGCGCGAGAGAGAAAGAATGAGGGTGAGGGAAAAGGATAGCGGGAGCGCGATAAGACGGAGGCTAAGGACGCGTACGCGAGAACGCAGAGAATTTTTTTATATTATAATCTAATTATGTATTATTATATATTATATTATTATTATTATTATTACATCTAATTATATATATTAAATATAATCTAATTAATACTAAGTGGAGGAGGAAGAAGGATGGGATAGATAATGAAGGCACAAAACACAATACACATATTTATCATAAACAAAATTTTTAATCATAAAAATCTGTGTGTGTGTATACATATAAAGTGTATGTATGTGTGTGTGTGTTTTTAAAAATATAAAAAATGTAAAATATAATATAATATATATAAAATATAAAATATAAAAAGATATGAAATATAATATATATAAAATATAAAATATAAAAAAATAAAATATAAAGAAGAAAAAACTAAAAATTAGTCAGAGAGAGGCGGAGGGGGAACTCGTGACGGCTGCTTCTGTAACAGAAAAATGAACATTTTTATTAGTACCTTTAAAAAAATACATAAACTTTTGAGCGTATTATATAGAGATACTCACAGTACGAGCGGCTCCTCTCCGAACAATCTGCGGAGTATCCAAAAATGTACGTCGACATTTTCTGTCTCCGCGTCTAAAAAGCGGGATCGGCTGTAACAGAAAAGAAAAATGAACATTTTTATTAGTATCTTAAAAAATAAATATTTAAAATTTGAGCATACTTACGATAGGGCTCTTCTCCGAACAATCTGCGGAGATAGAAAATATCCGCGTACATTTTTGGATACTCCGCGTCTAATTTTCGAGAGTGAGGGCCATCAGCCCACAAATTCTCTCACTCCGCGCACTCCTTACGATAGGCTCGCACCCAGCACACCTCCTGCATGTGCGCTATGCTGATGTACCCAGGGATCAGATCAGCACCTATTTCGAAAATCTATTAAAAAAAAACATATAAATATATTATAAATAAAAAAAGCGTATAAAAATAATAAAAACTACTTACATTTCCAAATAGGACCTCCAGTAGCGCCTGGAATAGGGTGTGGGCCATATTTCGCGCTCTTCGGAGTGCGCGGCGATGGTACCGGCGATATGGCACCCATTCGGGTACCCGTAGGTGGCGGTACCCCGTCTCGAACATCGCATGCATGAACGCAACAATTTGCGACATTTTTTTTTGTTTTAACAAAATACGTTCACTCG